>NC_086446.1:444584141-444816641 GCF_028390025.1 Pseudophryne corroboree
TGGCACTTCTGGCACATGCCAGAAGGGCCGATGGGCAGGTGGGCCGAATCAGTCACTCGGAGAGCTGGGCTCTCTGGTTTCATGGTATCCATGGAATTGGGGGTGCGCCGCGAGTCCACGCCCCCGGACTCGCAGTGCGTCCCGCCTCCCCAGCCACCGTCACCATGGTTATGGGGGCGTGCCATGAGTCCACGCCCCCATGACTCATGGCACGCCTCCATACGTCGTGCGGCGCGCCCCCCGTGATGTGTGCGCGCCCCCCGTGACGTGCGCGCGCCCCCCCCCCCATGACGTGTGCCCCCCCCCGTGACACGCGTGCGCGACATTCACAAATGCCAGGGCCGAATCAAGGCCCCAGTCCATCGCTGCCCTACACTATGCACCTTCCTGCAACACACACTGCTTCATTCACACACACTATATACCACCCTACCCTGTGCACCTTCCTGCAACTCACACACTGCTTCATGTACACCCACTGCATCTGAAACGAAGGTATGCGCCTGCATCCCTACACCTCCTACACTGTGTCATACACATCACCTGTCTATTACCATGCATTATGTATGTTCATGCACATCAAATAATCCATCCTACACACCCTTGCCTATCATCCTGCATTATGCATTTTTCTGCACCTCACATGGAATCACAATCACACCTACTGTCAGTCTACACTATGCACCGTCATACATCTCAGAAACTGCATCATGCACACAGCCTGCACGTCACCCTGTGTTATCAGTACACCGCACATATTATTTTTCTCTAACGTCCTAAGTGGATGCTGGGGACTCCGTCAGGACCATGGGGAATAGCGGCTCCGCAGGAGACAGGGCACAAAAATAAAGCTTTAGGATTAGGTGGTGTGTACTGGCTCCTCCCCCCATGACCCTCCTCCAAGCCTCAGTTAGGTTTTTGTGCCCGTCCGAGCAGGGTGCAATCTAGGTGGCTCTCCTAAAGAGCTGCTTAGAAAAAGTTTTTAGGTTTTTTATTTTCAGTGAGTCCTGCTGGCAACAGGCTCACTGCATCGAGGGACTTAGGGGAGAGAATTTCAACTCACTTGCGTGCAGGATGGATTGGATTCTTAGGCTACTGGACACCATTAGCTCCAGAGGGAGTCGGAACACAGGTCTCACCCTCCCGGAGCCGCGCCGCCGACCCCCCTTACAGATGCTGAAGATTGAAGGTCCGGAAACAGGCGGCAGAAGGCTCTTCAGTCTTCATGAAGGTAGCGCACAGCACTGCAGCTGTGCGCCATTGTTGTCACACACTTCACACCAAGCGGTCACGGAGGGTGCAGGGCGCTGCCGGGGGCGCCCTGGGCAGCAATATTTAATACCTTTATGGCAAAAGAATACATCACATATAGCCATTGAGGCTATATGTATGTATTTAACCCATGCCAGATATCTAAAACTCCGGGAGAAAAGCCCGCCGAAATAGGGGGCGGGGCTTATTCTCCTCAGCACACAGCGCCATTTTCCTGCTCAGCTCCGCTGTGAGGAAGGCTCCCAGGACTCTCCCCTGCACTGCACTACAGAAACAGGGTAAAACAGAGAGGGGGGGCATTTTTTGGCGATATTTTGATATATTTAAGCTGCTATAAGGAACAACACTTATATAAGGTTGTTCCCATATATATTATAGCGCTTGGGTGTGTGCTGGCAAACTCTCCCTCTGTCTCCCCAAAGGGCTAGTGGGGTCCTGTCTTCGATAAGAGCATTCCCTGTGTGTCTGCTGTGTGTCGGTACGTGTGTGTCGACATGTATGAGGACGATGTTGGTGTGGAGGCAGAGCAATTGCCGATAATGGTGATGTCACCCCCCAGGGAGTCGACACCGGAATGGATGGCTTTGTTTATGGAATTACGTGATAATGTCAGCACATTACAAAAATCAGTTGACGACATGAGACGGCCGGCAAACCAGTTAGTACCTGCCCAGGCGTCTCAGACACCGTCAGGGGCTGTAAAGCGCCCTTTACCTCAGTCGGTCGACACAGACCCAGACACAGACACTGAATCTAGTGTCGACGGTGATGAAACAAACGTATTTTCAAGTAGGGCCACACGTTATATGATCACGGCAATGAAGGAGGCTTTGCATATCTCTGATACTGCAAGTACCACAAAAAGGGGTATTATGTGGGGGGTGAAAAAACTACCTGTAGTTTTTCCTGAATCAGAGGAATTAAATGATGTATGTGATGAAGCGTGGGTTAACCCAGATAGAAAAGTGCTAATTTCAAAAAAGTTATTAGCATTATACCCTTTCCCGCCAGAGGTTAGGGCGCGCTGGGAAACACCCCCTAGGGTGGATAAGGCGCTCACACGCTTATCAAAACAAGTGGCGTTACCGTCTCCTGATACGGCCGCCCTCAGGGATCCAGCTGATAGGAGACTGGAAACTACCCTAAAAAGTATATACACACATACTGGTGTTATACTGCGACCAGCCATCGCCTCAGCCTGGATGTGCAGTGCTGGGGTCGTCTGGTTGGATTCCCTGACTGAAAATATTGATACCCTGGATAGGGACAGTATTTTATTGACTATAGAGCAATTAAAGGATGCTTTCCTTTATATGCGAGATGCTCAGAGAGATATTTGCACTCTGGCATCGAGAGTAAATGCGATGTCCATATCTGCCAGAAGGAGTTTATGGACGCGACAGTGGTCAGGTGATGCGGATTCCAAACGACATATGGAAGTATTGCCGTATAAAGGGGAGGAATTATTTGGCGTCGGTCTATCGGATCTGGTGGCCACGGCAACGGCCGGAAAATCCACCTTTTTACCTCAGACCCCCTCCCAACAGAAAAAGACACCGTCTTTTCAGCCGCAGTCCTTTCGGTCCTATAAGAACAAGCGGACAAAAGGACAGTCATATCTGCCTCGGGGCAGAGGAAGGGGTAAGAGAGGGCAGCAAGCAGCCCCTGCCCAGGAACAGAAGCCCTCTCAGGGTTCTGCAAAGCCCTCAGCATGACGCTGGGGCCTTACAAGCGGACTCAGGAGCGGTGGGGGGTCGACTCAAGAATTTCAGCGCACAGTGGGCTTGCTCACAGGTGGACCCCTGGATCCTGCAGGTAGTATCTCAGGGTTACAGGTTGAAATTCGAGAAGTTTCCCCCTCGCAGGTTCCTAAAGTCTGCTTTGCCAACGTCTCCCTCAGACAGGGCGACGGTATTGGAAGCCATTCACAAGCTGTTTTCTCAGCAGGTGATAGTCAAGGTACCCCTCCTACAACAGGGAAAGGGGTATTACTCCACGCTATTTGTGGTACCGAAGCCGGACGGCTCGGTAAGACCTATTCTAAATCTGAAATCTTTGAACCTGTACATACAAAAATTCAAGTTCAAGATGGAGTCACTCAGAGCAGTGATAGCGAATCTGGAAGAAGGGGACTTTATGGTGTCCCTGGACATAAAGGATGCTTACCTGCATGTCCCAATTTGCCCTTCACATCAAGGGTACCTCAGGTTCGTGGTGCAAAACTGTCATTATCAGTTTCAGACGCTGCCGTTTGGATTGTCCACGGCACCTCGGGTCTTTACCAAGGTAATGGCCGAAATGATGATTCTTCTGCGAAGAAGAGGCGTATTAATTATCCCTTACTTGGACGATCTCCTGATAAGGGCAAGGTCCAGAGAACAGCTGGAGGACGGAGTAGCACTAACCCGACTAGTGCTGCAACAACACGGGTGGATTCTGAATTTTCCAAAATCTCAGTTGACCCCGACGACACGTCTGCTGTTCCTGGGAATGATTCTGGACACGGTTCAGAAAAAGGTGTTTCTTCCGGAGGAGAAAGCCAGGGAGTTATCCGAACTTGTCAGGAACCTCCTAAAACCAGGGAAAGTGTCTGTGCATCAATGCACAAGAGTCCTGGGAAAGATGGTGGCTTCTTACGAAGCGATTCCATTCGGCAGATTCCACGCACAAACTTTTCAGTGGGATCTGCTGGACAAATGGTCCGGATCACATCTGCAGATGCATCAGCGGATAACCTTATCGCCACGGACAAGGGTGTCTCTTCTGTGGTGGTTGCAGAGTGCTCATCTGTTAGAGGGCCGCAGATTCGGCATACAGGACTGGGTCCTGGTGACCACGGATGCCAGTCTGAGAGGCTGGGGAGCGGTCACACAGGGAAGAAACTTCCAGGGAGTATGGTCAAGCCTGGAGATGTCTCTTCACATAAATATACTGGAGCTAAGAGCGATTTACAATGCTCTAAGTCTGGCAAAACCCCTGCTTCAGGGTCAGCCGGTGTTGATCCAGTCGGACAACATCACGGCAGTCGCCCACGTAAACAGACAGGGCGGCACAAGAAGCAGGACAGCAATGGCAGAAGCTGCAAGGATTCTTCGCTGGGCGGAAGATCATGTGATAGCACTGTCAGCAGTATTCATTCCGGGAGTGGACAACTGGGAAGCAGACTTCCTCAGCAGACACGATCTACACCCGGGAGAGTGGGGACTTCATCCAGAAGTCTTCCACATGATTGTGAACCGTTGGGAAAAACCAATGGTGGATATGATGGCGTCCCGCCTCAACAAAAAACTGGACAGGTATTGCGCCAGGTCAAGAGACCCTCAGGCAATAGCTGTGGACGCTCTGGTAACACCGTAGGTGTTCCAGTCAGTGTATGTGTTCCCTCCTCTGCCTCTCATACCAAAAGTACTGAGAATTATACGGCAAAAGGGAGTAAGAACGATACTAGTGGCTCCGGATTGGCCAAGAAGAACTTGGTACCCGGAACTTCAAGAGATGCTCACGGAGGATCCGTGGCCTCTACCTCTAAGAGGTAGCCCTGGAGTGACGCTGCAATTTGTTTTAGTGTTACCTGATTCGGAGCGGAGGGCACCCAGGCAATTGTTCAATTGTTTGTTATTAAAATAACTTTTTACTAATTGGCCTGTTGGCCTCTTGTTTGGGTGAATATTTGGTGAGGGGTGTCTGTTACAGGTCCCCAGATTTAAACATCCTCCAATCTACGAAATTAACACTGGAAGAATTGTGTAACTACGTTTCACTTTAGCACACTTGGGAATTTTGTGTTTTTCTTGTATGCTTTTGAGGTCTGCCAACAAAGATCTCTCCTGTTGTGCCGCTCCCAGGTTGGCGCAAGATAAAGATACTACTGTGTGTTTCTCTCTCTCTCTCTCTATATATATATATATATATATATTTATATATATTTATTTATTTTTTAAGTTTAAATACATTTTCTTCTCCTAATTCAATCATAAAAAATTTAAATTTTTGAGCATTTTTGGGGAAAAAATGTCCGCAGTGGATAATGCTTAAAATACAGACTTGCTGAGGTGCAGGCAGGGTCGGACTGGCTCACAGGGGAACAGGGGAAACCCACGGCGGGCCAGGGATCATGTTCCAGACTCTATCCTAGTACACTTGAATTATGCATTATACATATGTTACATTATAATATACAAGGGGCACAGAACATGTACTCTGTAATGATTAGCCAAACCTCTGTGGTGGCTGGCCATGCCCCCACTGGAGCCTGGCCACACCCTTAAGCATCCCCCCGGTGGGCCCTTCATGCTCCAGTCCGACACTGGGTGCAGGGGAGGTGGAGCAGTGGAGGATGATGAGGAGGAGATAATTGGTGTTTTGTTTTTTTATTCCTCTTTTTTCCTTCTTTTATATGTTTTTTTTTTGTGGGTTTTCAGTGTTTTAGATATTTAATGAATAATATGTATATTGTAAATGCTGACTATTGCTGATTGTGATTAGTGTATTTGTCTCTTTGTGTTGCGGGCTTTGATGCTCCATTTTAGAGGTGCGGTCCGGACAGCAGAACGTGTCCAGACCGTAGTAGGAGCGGGCGGCGGCAGCTGTGAGACGTCACACGCAGCCGCAGTGACCCAAAACATGGCAGCCCTCCGCTCCAGGGGGCTACATTAATTATGTGAGAGCATCGCTGCTCGCATGTTAGCAGTGGGGCAGGACCCGGCATGCGGGGCGCCCTTGCCCTGTGCTGGGCGGCTCCCCTCATGTTAAAGAAAATAATTGAAGTTTTGCACTTTTTCACAGAACTACAACTCATGCTGAATTAGGTCCCCTGACCATTATTTGTAAAAGAGTACAAAATACTATAAAAATTAAGAAAAGTTTAAAATAAATTTTAATTGAAAAAAGGATTCATCTAAGTTCTTGTTTAGCTTTTTCTCAAATGAATAACTGTCATAGTGGAAAAACCCTGGCAGGCTGCCTAATGTGAATGGCACTCTGGGGTCTATTTAGAAAGCAGTGAAAAGAGTGAAGAAGTGAGCCAGTGGAGTACTTGCCCATGGTAACCAATCAGTGTTGAGGTAACATTTATAAATGCATTCTCTAACATTATATGTAGCGGCTCATTGGTTGCCATGGGCAACTTTTCCACTGTCTCACTTCTCAACACTTTTCATTTATAAATGCATTCTATAACATTATATGTAGCGGCTCATTGGTTGCCATGGGCAACTTCTCCACTGTCTCACTTCTCAACACTTTTCATTTATAAATGCATTCTATAACATTATATGTAGCGGCTCATTGGTTGCCATGGGCAACTTCTCCACTGGCTCACTTCTCAACACTTTTCACTGCTTCTTGAATAGACCCCACTGTCTGTTATTTAAGTATTTTGCGTATTTTTTTTTTATTATTATAAGTGATGCACTTATATATGGGAACTGTTATATTACAAGTGGTGAGTTCTCCTGCGAATGTGCTTCTCTGTGAATGGGTCCAATGAAAAGTATAAGGCTTACACAGAGAAGTTTATTTCTAGATGACTTACAAGAAATGTAATAAAGTATCACAGACAAAATGTGACAAGTAATAAAAATTGGGTTATCACCCATCCAGGATCACTCTGGACAGTCTGGAAATCCACTGGACTGTCTGAAGTACGGACAGGTAGTAATCCCAGACAGTGTGTGTCCGGGAATCTTGCAAAACTTTGGCTACTGTGACACAGATATGCTATTCAGAGTCCCGAACAATCTCATAGTAGGCTGCCAGAACAAGGTAGGAGTTGATTGGTCAGATCATGTAGACTGGCCAGGTCATGAAGATGATTGTGGATTTGTGGACTGGGCGAAGTGGTGTGTGGACTGGAGGACTGGAGACAGTGGGAAAGAGAGACTGTCTGTGGTTCAGAAGTGAGCCGAACAGAGGACCCACAAGGATGAGCAGCTGGAAGACAGTGAAGGTAGTGTGTGCTGGAGCAGGAAATACGCAGTGGGGCAGGAGCCAGAGTGACAGAAGTGGCTAGAGCCGAGGAGATAGAAAGGAGGCTGGAGCCACAGACAGAACAGGTCTGGAGCTAGAGAGATGCAGAAGGCTGGTGCAGGAAATATGTAGGCGGCCTGGAGAGATGCAAAGGAGTTGTAGAGACACAGGGGGCCTGGAGTTGTAGAGACACAGGTGGGCTTGAGGTAGAAAGACATGGGGGCTGGACCTGGAGAGACACAGGGGTAAATGTATGAAGCGGTGATAAGAGTGGAGAAGGGAGCCAATGGAGAAGTTGCCCATGGCAACCAATCAGCTGCTCCGTACAATTGTATAGTATGCAAATTATAAATGTTACTTCAATGCTGATTGGTTGGCATGGGCAACTTCTCCACTGGTTAATTTCTCCACTCTTATAACTGCTTCATACATTTAACACACAGGGTGTATGTAACCATAAATAACAACAGTCCTGATCAGTTTCCCCATACTCTGATGATTTATGTAAGCCATAAATAAGATTATAACGAGTGATATCGGAGGAGAAATACACACCCTCCACTTAAATTGGCACATAATATTTTATTAAGGCCATCTATTTTAAAAACACTCTTATCAATTAACTATGTGAATGTGATCATACTGTACATTTAGTGTGACCATGAAAAGTGGACTGGTGTGACACCAAGGTAATTTGTGGTATATCTCTGGTACACTTTGTATTACATCAGTAGACCTATGTGCTATACCAGTGAAGGTTGGTTGGTATTGATATCCCGGTTGCATAGAGTCCCGACAGTGAGAATGCGGCATTTTATGCAGCGTCATCCCAACTCTCAAGATCACGATGGATCCCAGTGAGTACTTTAACCGTAACCCTAATCCTAACCCATACCCCTCCTGCAGTCTAATCCTAACCTAACCCTCCCGCAGCCTAATCCTAACTTTTACCTCTGCAACCTAACCCTAATTGCCCCCCTTCCCCCTGCAACTGAACTCTAACCTCCCCTTAGTGGCTTACCCTAAACCTAACCCCGGTACTTACCGCTGGGATACAGCTACCAGCATTCTGACCTTTGGTATCCTGGGCGCCTTGATATGAACTATGGTGGTCATTCCGAGTTGTTCGCTCGCTGCCGTTTTTAGCAGAATAGCGATCAGGCTAAAAATGGGCAATTCTGTGCATGCGTATTTTAACACAAAACTATGCAATTTTACACAGGTCCGAGCAACGCTTTTCAGTCGCTCTGCTGATCGGTGAGTGATTGACAGGAAGTGGTTGTTTCTGGGCGGAAACTGACCGTTTTCCGGGAGTGTGCTAAAAAACGCAGGCGTGTCAGGCTAAAACGTAGGAGTGGCTGGCCGAACGCAGGGCGTTTGTGACGTCAAACCAGGAACTAAACGGACTGTGGTGATCGCAATCCAGGAGTAGGTCTGGAGCTACTCAGAAACTGCAGGAAAAGATTTTTGCGCAAATCTGCTAATCTTTCGTTTGCACTTCTGCTAAGCTAAGATACACTCCCAGAGGGCGGCGGCCTAGCGTGTGCACTGCTGCTAAAAGCAGCTAGCGAGCGATCAACTCGGAATGAGGGCCTATATCCCATCAGGGGTAGGCAACATGTGGTACTCCAGTTGCTGTGGAACTAGACGCTCAAGCGTGTCTTGTAACAGTTTTGCTGTTAACATGCTGTGACAGCATGCTGGGATGTATAGTTCAAGAGCAACTGGAGTGCCACACGTTGCATACTTCTGTGCTACATCAGTGAACATTGGGGGTCATTCCGAGTTGATCGTAGCTGTGCTAAGTTTAGCACAGCTACGATCGTAAACTCAGACATGCGGGGGGACGCCCAGCACAGGGCTAGCCCGCTCCACATGTCTGTGCCGCCCCCGCACAAATACAAAAGTATCGCACAGAGGCGATGCCTTTGTATTTGAGGAGTAACTCCCGGTCAGCGCAGTTCCTGCGGCTGGCCGTGAGTTACTCGTCGCTCCCGCTGGCCGCAGCGGCCCGCCCCCCCAACGGTCCGGCCATGCCTGCGTTGGCCAGACCGCTCCCCCTAAACGGCGGCTAAACGCCGCCGTTCAGCCCCCTCCCGCCTAGCGACCGCCTCTGTCTTAGAGGCGATCACTAGGCAATGATGACTGCCGTGCGCCGGCGCACTGCGGCGCCGGTGCATGGGCAGTTCCGATCCGAACGCACGGCTGCGAAGAAGTGCAGCGAGCGATCGGATCGGAATGACCCCCCTTGTACACATTTACTTGAATATGAACATTTTGTCATGCCCACTGCTTTATTTCACACACTGCATTATGCTCTAGTATGCCATTCTTTTTCATCCAATATACATATTAACTGTATTCCATGTTTGATGTTTGCTCTTAATAATAAGTACATGATAATCATACGCACAACACTGGTGAGCACCATTCATGCATTCTGTGAGCTCCCCTATACGATGCACATACGTCTTCCTCCTTTATCTTCAGGTGATTTGGTCAGAGGAGCAGAAATAAAACCTTAGCTCTCCCACCTCCAGCTGTTACCATGGAAACCAGGATAGAGGCTGTATTACATTTTATTCATCAGTTGAAAGAATGAGATAGAAAGGAGAAAGGGGAGACACCGGCTTGGAAACAGATAAAGAGCAATAGAGAGAGAGAATGAGAGAGTGAAAAAGAGAGTATTATACTTTACCAGATCGTCTGTTTAAGATTGGTTAGCCTGGATACAGATCATATATTCCTGAGCCCTTTCACAGCACTATGGTCAAAGAATTTGGATTTTTTGTGTGTGTTTACTAACTACCAACATTGGGGGTCATTCCGAGTTGATCGCTAGCTGCCGTTGTTTGCTGCGTAGCGATCAGTAAAAAAAATGGCTAATCTGCGCATGCACCGCAATGTGCACGCGTGTCGTACGGGTACGAAGTCCTTTGTGGTTTTGCACTGGTTCTAGCGACGATTCCAATCACACAGCCGAACGCAAGGTGATTGACAGGAAGTGGGAGTTTCTGCGTGGCACCTGACCGTTTTTTGGGAGTGTTTGGAAAAACGCAGGCATGGCCGGCAATTTGCTGGGCGGGTATCTGATGTAATTGCCGTGTCACTCGTCGCAGCAATCATCGCACAGATAAGTAACTACAGGGCTGGTCTTAATTTGCACAAAATGTGTTTGCAGGCACTCTGCTGCACAGGCGTTCGCACTTCTGCGACTATGCGTTTGAATGGCTGCTAAAAACTGCTAGCGAGCGATCAGCTCGGAATGACCCCCATTGTTCAGTGTGGAAGATAAACATAAACAATAATCCTCTTAATTAATCCAATTGAGATCAAATGGATTTTTATTGGAAAAGTTGGACAGTCTGATTGCTTTATGCAAATGTATACAATCATCTGCTAGCTGTATTGCTCAGTTCCCAAGTAGATTGGCCATCAGGATCCACTTGTATGGCCAGATGCAAACCTCCCAACATGACCGTCTCCAGGAGGGACAAAATGCTCTGCTTCTGGACTTTTCTCTTCCTCTCCAGGAGGGACAAAATGCTCTGCTTCTGGACTTTTCTCTTCCTCTCCAGGAGGGACAAAATGCTCTGCTTCTGGACTTTTCTCTTAATGTATCGATTGCTGGCACCTGTTTTAAACAGGTTAGCGGATACATAAGGTGTTTTAGCACAGGTGATGGCAATCATAAATTAAGAGGGAAGTCCAGGAGCGGCGCATTCTGTCCCTCCTGGAGAGGGTCATGTTGGGAGGTATGCAGATGTGTTAATCTGTACATCAATATTCTCCAGTTCCTGTCCACTACCCTGTTGTAATCTGCTGTTGTTCTCCGAAGGGGAAAGTATCAGCCTTACCATAGGCTTTGTGCAGAGCTGTAGTTTTGGCCAAATGTCAGAAAAGTCTGACCTGATTATGTGTTGGAAGTACCACTTTCTGGACATATTGTCACAGATTGAGAAAATGTGGCAGTGGCTGTGAGGCGTGGCATTGTGCAAGGATCCCACAGGCATGGGTTTGGGTCTCCTGCCACTAGTCAATGACTATGTAATATAACGTTTCATTTGGGTGCTGTACTACAGTGTGATATTCTATATTGGCATTTAATCCTCCATAATGGATCACCAGTTGTTGTAACTCATAATAACCAATGATGGTTCCCCAGTGCTAGTTAGTAAATAGCTATAGAACTGCTCCACATAGCTTACTCCAGAGACATGGCTAAAATGTTCTACAGCAATAACAAAGGGGATCCCAAAGATAAATGTTACATCACCTCTGGTCCTCCTTCACATCATTTTCCTGCTTTTTAAAAAATATTTTGTATCAAAATGTTACGAGGCGGGGGGGGGGGGGGGGGGGCAAATGTATTGTTTTTTCATTTAGGGTAAACTCTGGCTGCTTTTGAAGGGAGCTGGGCAGCTTTATTTTTATAATGCTATTTGGATTTGAGCTAGGACATAGAACTTTCTAAGGGGCCCATATATCATTGAATATTTGTGGTTTAACCTCTGAAAACACCCATTTTCAGGGGGTAACTACAAATATTTAGTATCCCCTCTCTGATATCTGCTGTGATCCCTCCATTCCCACCAGCAGCTGTGGATACAGTGCTACAGGATTTACCCACTGAAGATGGCGGTTGCCCACTGTAGCCTATGGGCTACACATCGCAGATTCAGCCGGCAGAGGGTTCCTCCAGAAGCCACCCCTGCAATGGCAGACACGCAAGTGCTATCAGTGGGACTGAAATGCGCAGAAGCCCCAGCAGCACACTGAGGGGTCTATTTACTAAGCCTTGGATGGAGATAAAGTCGCTGGAGATAAAGTACCAGACAATCGGCTCCTAACTGTCATTTTTTCAAACCCAGCCTGTGACATGTAACTTAGGAGCTGATTGGCTGGTACTTTATCTCCAGCGACTTTATCTCCATCCAAGGCTTAGTAAATAGACCCCTCAGTCTATCGCAGGGATGGAAAGGAGCCCCTGTCCCTGCGAGTACTCTGAAATACATTTACCCAGTATAATGATAAATGCGATTGTGGGTGCTAATATCGCACCCAGATCGATTATTAAAAAACGGGCCCCTAAATCTCTGCACATTTTAAGGAGGCATTTTATCATAGAGTGCATATTAAATGTGATCTGGGCAGGACCTTACCACTCAGGATCGCATTGCAATATGCAATCACATCGGCTGATGTATCAATCAGCACCTGCGATGTGCTATGACGGGTGTCAGGGGTCTGCACATGCGCGGTCAGCTATGACCGTTCTGCACAGCAGCCACTTCCAGGAAGGGTTCTGGGGGAACCATCCGAAGGCTACAAACGCAATTTGTAGCCCATAGGCTACAATCTTCAGACGGCTTTCAGAATCCTATGGGGGATACGGCTGCCAGCGGGAACGGGGAGATCGCAGCAGGTATTGGGTATATCTGTTGCGGTTCCTCCTTCATACATTCAGCAATTACCTAATATTTGTGGCTAACCCCCTGAAAACTGGTGTTTTTCAGGAAATAGCCACAAGTAGTCATTGATAAATGGGCCCCTAAATCTGCCCCACTTTTTTTGCTTTGCCCCAATTCAGAATCAACCCCTGGGTGTATAGTGCTGAATGACTGTGGAAAACGCTAGTTTGCAGGAATCTATGACCTGCAAACTGGATTTGTTCTAGGGAACAGGATTGCCACCTAGCAACAGCAGGTGGGTTAGGCAGCAAGCCTCCCGAATCGCTGAGGGAGAGGAGAGTGAAAGAATTTTCACTCCCTCTCTCCCTATGCAGCGGCCGCCGGCGCGCGCGTGCCGCGTTCACGTGCACGTTGCGTCACGTGCACGCGCGCGGTCACGTGGGCGCGCGCCTCAGCCGCTGGTCAGATTTTTTCGGAAGCTCACTGGTGACAAACCTGTCCCTTAAGTATATAACGGAATTATGTCCGCGAAGTTTGGGCAGCAATGTATCAACCTTTGAAAGAAAGGAGTCACTAGTAGTGTTTGAAACCAAAGCTGGTTTATTTTGCTGCAGTGGATTACATTCCCATAATGAAGAAAACGGAAAATGATAACGGGCTTAACTGCTCGCTAACGGTAGTAGCGGAACATAACAAGTTGAAAAAAACAGGTAATAACCCCAAAAAGAAAAAAGTTTTTGGATATAAACGTCCAAGGCGGAAACTAGTCTATTTCTGATCCTTGATGGCAGGTGCTTGCGGTTTCTTTGGGTCCCTCGGTGCGCCTAAATAAACAGTGAGAGGGAAATATTAGTATTTCATAGAGTTTTTTAGAGAAGACAACAGCAATAGCAACCTTAGTGTAAACGTGGGCGGGTTGGGTGGGAGCTGTTGCTAGGTGGCAATCCTGTTCCCTAGAACAAATCCAGTTTGCAGGTCATAGATTCCTGCAAACTAGCGTTTTGTTCTTCGGGAGGCTTGCCACCTAGCAACAGCAGGTGGGTAGACTACCACATACCTGGTGGTTGCTCTTAGAAACTCGATTTTTTGCGAGTCTGTTGGCCTCCAGTAGTGTTTTGCAAAGGTGCAAGCGGAGGACCATCTTGCAGCCAGCATGATTGACTGCAGAGGTATGCCTTTGGCAGCTGCTCTTGTTGCAGCCGCTCCCCGTAAGGAATGGCTTTTGAAGTGACTAGTATCGATCCCTGCTTCTTTCATAGAGGCCACAATCCAGCCCCTGATAGTTGAAGGTCTAGCCGGTCGATATGGTTTTCTACATGTGATAAAAAGTTGTGTTATGTTGTCCCTTAATTGCTCTGTCCTACAGAGGTAAGCTGTTAAGCAGGATGCTATGCATAGGTTCTGATCTTGAGGATCTTGGATAATATCGAATTCCACGATTGGGCTGTTAAAGGAGGAGGTTTTCGTGTGTCCTTTGAGTATAATGTGATATCCCCTCGGTGTGAGTGAAAGCCATGGGTCTGAGATGTGTATAAGGGTGAGTTCGGCCCCTCTTGCAGCTATAGCCAGAGCTAACAGCGATGCCAGCTTGCGAGATAATAGACTGATATCGGTGTCTGTGTTCCATGAAGCTAGGAACGTGAGAAAAGGCTCTATGTCCCATGTGTTTGAATACTTTGGCATTATTGGTCTAGAGAGGTGAATGCCTCTGAGCAGGCGCAAGTATAATCTGTTAGCGGTTAAATTTGGGATAATGATGGCTAAGGCAGATCCATATGACCTTATAGTAGCGGAAGCTAGTCCTGATTGGTATTTAGAGGCTAGGAAATCTAGAGCTAGGTGAGTTAATGAGTTCTGGTTAGCAGTTAATTGTTGAGATTGCCATACATTAAATTCCTTAATGATTGCGCAATATCTGGCTCTTGTCCGAGGCCTTAAAGATGCATTAATTAAGGCTTTCGTGGGGGAAGCTAAAGACAGGTCCGTTAATAACCTAGTGATATTGCCATCCACATGCACTGAGGAATAGTCTCCAGTATATCTGGTGTTCCCTGGAAGCATTCCCTCGATAGGCCTAGGGGAATTTTGGGGCCTTTGCGTAGTTGGCTGATGAGAGGAAACCACACCCTGGAAGGCCATACTGGGTATACCAACACTATGCTGGGTACTTTGTCCTCCCTGATCTTCTGGAGTACTCTCAGAAGCATTGCTGGAGGGGGAAAGGCATAAGGACGAGGGAGATCTGTCCATGGAAAGGACATTGCATCCATCCGCCATACTCCCTTGGTCCATATTCTGGATGCAAATCGCGGGGTCTGAGCGTTCGTGGGACTGGCAAATAGGTCTATCTCCAAGTTCCCGAAGGTCTGGGTTATTGTCCGAAAAACTTGTGCTTTGAGGGCCACTGAGCCTAGAGATAGTTTTTTGCGGGACAATGAGTCTGCGAGTTCGTTTAGTTGTCCCGGGACGTAGGACGCTAGCAGGATTATGTCCCTCTGAGTAGCCCAGTTCCAAATTTCTAATGCTTCTCTGCATAGGGATATAGACTTTGTGCCTCCCATCCTGTTTATGTATGATACTGCGGTCATATTGTCTAAGCATATCTGTATGGAGGTGTGTCTCACGTGAGTGGCAACTAATTCTTCCAGAGCTAATCGCGCTGCGCGAAGTTCTAGTACATTGATATGCAGTTGGGATTCCATGGCTGACCAAGTGCCCCTGACTGCTTTGTCTTGAGAGAATCCTCCCCAACCCGTTAGAGATGCGTCTGTTGTTATCGTCATGGAGGGTGCAGGATCTAGGAGAAATCGAGGGGGAGGAATAGGGAGACTGTTCCAGTGTGACAGTTCTGTCTTTGCTCTTTTGGAAAGAAATATTGTCTCTTTCCAGGTATAATGAGCGTGGATTAAGGTCCTTAGAAGGCCCTGCAGTTCCCTGCATAGTAAGGGTACATGTCGGAAGCCTGGAGACATCGCTATCATTTTCCCAATTATTGTCGCTAGATCTCGAAGGACTAATTTGTGTTTTTTGGAAACTTTTTGTATGTAAGTTTTTGTATCTGACCATTTCTCTGGAGGAACTGCTAGAGTGAGAAAGTGGGTGTCTAAATTGAACCCTAGAAAGGTTAGCGTCTTGGTTGGTGTAAGAATGGATTTTTGATAGTTTATAGTGAAGCCCAAGTTGGCCAGTAAGGAGAGAACTACTTCTCTGTGTCTCAGAATGGTATCGAGATCTGGGTGTACTATCAGAATGTCGTCTAGGTATATTATGCACAAAACGCCTTGTTGGCGCAGGTGAGAAATAACGGCTTTCATGACCCGTGTAAATGTATAGGGTGCACATGAGAGGCCAAATACCATGACAGTCCACTGGAATAAACTGTGTTTCCATGAGAACCTGAGGAATCGTCTGTGGTTGGGGTGAACAGATATAGAATGGAAAGCTTCTTTTAAATCTATTTTTATACAGAAGCAGTCCCTTGTGAGAATATAGGGAATGTCTGAGATACCCTCCATGCGAAACCTCTTTGTTTTCAAGTATCTGTTCAAGCCCTTGACGTTTAACACTGGCCTTATTGAGCCATCCTGTTTTAATACTGGGAATAGATGGCTTACCCAGCCTCTTATTAATGGGTCTGCTGGTTCTATCTTTCCCTGAGATAGTGCTAGTGAAAGTACCTCGTCTAGCTGAGGACTGCAATTTCTTGAACAAGAAATGTGATTCGTTAGGTGAGGAAAATGAATTAGGGGAAGATTTAGCCCAGTCCGAATTACCCCTAGTAACCATCTGTCTGTGGTGATTTCTTGCCATTTTGCAAAAGAGTCCATTAGTGTTTTGTGTTGTGTAAGAACACTTACCGTAGTTGCGACCTCTCCTGGAGTTGTTCCAAGCGTTGGAGGTTGACGCTCTGGCGGTGTCACTGGACCTGTTACTGAAGCCTCCTGTCTGGGCTCTCTTGTTGCCTTGAAAGTCTCGGGTCGGACCTGCGGCTCTTGAAGTCCGGCCCCTCTGTAGAAAGGGCTTTTTGTACTGCTCGTTACCTTTTTTGAGGTCGGAAAAGGATTTGCGGGCCTTATGTCTAATTTTAACTTCCTCAATGAACTGGGGACCAAATAAGTCGGCATTTTCTAAATTTGGAAACTCTAGGGATTTTGGAGCCAGGTCGGCTAATCCCGCAGTAGTTAGCCATCTGGATCTGCGGGTATTGGTAATGTGGTTGAATGTCTGGCCAATAATTAGCGTTGCTCTGCTAATAGCCTTAAGGAGAGCCAACTTAGATGCCACCAGCGAATCTAGAGAAACACTGGACTCCCCCTCTCTTTCGGCTTTGTCCAGTACATATGAGAGGGGGCCCGCAGCATCAGCTATTTTATATTGAATTTTCCTAAGGGTACGGTCAGTGGTATCGTTATATCTCTTTTCGCCCACAATGGAAGTTAAGGCTGGGTCTATACCAGGAGCAAATAATGCTGGGACATCTGGTAGCCCTGTATAAGAGCGTAACACTAACTCGTCTTCTTTAATGAGTGTAGCTCTGAACGCCAGCTGGGCAAATTTCTGCACTTCTGAGTCATGTTTTAGTGCCCAATGTGTGGCGTAAAGTTTAGGAGGAGGAGTTTTACCAGCCAAAGCCACCCTGGCCATTTGTATGTCACTAAATTCTCCGCGCTGGGAAGACGCGGATGATCTTGTCACCTCCTCGGATTCCCAATCCACTGAGGAGAAGTGACTGTGGTCATCTTGGGTGAAAAGTGGCTGTTTTATAGGTGACCGCACATACTGTGGACGGGTCTCCTCATGCTGCCTGCTACGGGCAGATATATTTTGCCGGCTACGGGCGGGAGAATTGTGCTTGCTACGAGCACTAAGAGGCTGTCTGCTACGGACAATACCGGGAAAAGGGGGAATTTCACCTGAACAGGTCCCCTTTTGAAAAGACTTATTTTTATCAGTCTTACTCAGTTTTTTCCTGTGTAAAGGGCTCCCTGAAATAGGGTCTAATTTTGTGTTCTGCTGAGGGGATTTTCTTACCTCAGACTCAGAATCAAGGAAATTACTGACTGAAAACTTTTTCTTCCTTTTAGCTGGTATATCCTCTGAAGATGCAGAGGATGAAGGAGAAGACTGTATTGCCCTTTTGTGGGCTCTTTTACTTAATCTACTATCAGCCATGGAGGACAGTGTAAGGGAATCTGTCGCTGAGACAAAGACACAGTCCTCCATGCTGCGCTGACAGAAAAAATCTGACCAGCGGCTGAGGCGCGCGCCCACGTGACCGCGCGCGTGCACGTGACGCAACGTGCACGTGACCGCGGCACGCGCGCGCCGGCGGCCGCTGCATAGGGAGAGAGGGAGTGAAAATTCTTTCACTCTCCTCTCCCTCAGCGATTCGGGAGGCTTGCTGCCTAACCCACCTGCTGTTGCTAGGTGGCAAGCCTCCCGAAGAACAAAGTAAAACGACACCATGTGTTAGTGTTGGTAAGAGAGACAAGTTGATCGAAGAACAATGAAAATTGGTAAAGGATGGAGACAGGCAGTTCACAATATATGGCAAATTAGAGTGGTTGCTATCTACAGCATGCCGTGGGATCTTCTGTGCAATATGAGCTAATTATTGGGGGAGACAATTTATAGATGGCAACTGGGGAAGGGATCATATTGATGATAGTGGGGTTTATGTCTGTGCAATTTATAACTAGAAATAGGGTTTATATTTGCAATATATGACTAGCACTGGGGAATATCTCTGTATAATATATGGCTGGACATGTCAATACTATATCACTGTATAAAATATGTTTGGCAATGAGAGTATTTCTGTGTAATACATGGCTGCCAATGGGGAGGCAAAGTCTCTTTGCACATACTAATTAGAGGATTACTTTTCTTATTCCTAATCTCGGTCTATAGCTTTAAAACTTTGGGGTTGATGTATTAAGGAGTGAAAAGAGTGGAGAATTGGACCAGTATAGAAGTTGCCCACAGAAACCAATTAGCTCATATCTATCATTTTAAGAATGTACTTGATAAATACTCCTTCGAAGTTGATTGGTTGTCATGGGCCGCTTCTCTAATCTTTTCACTGCTTGATACATTAACCCCTATATCCTCATCCCACAGTTGACATCATTAACAATAATATCTCTTAATGCCACACTGTGGAAGGTGCTTATAGCTTTATCCATGCTGCTAACATGCTTAAGTCAAATGTTGTTTGCAAATATATGCAATAATACATCTTATATAGAATAAATAATTGTATACACTGTATAAAAGTTTTTAAGTGAATACTTGTTAGAAAAGAGTTGTGAAAATTCCTTATGGGCAATACCTTTTGTTGGAAGATATCTCAAGAATTAAAAACAATGAAATTAGATTATTATTAATAATAATAATAATAATAATAATAATAATAAAAAAGATAGCGGACAGCATTATTAATACCATCATTTATATAGCGCCACTTTATTACCCAGTGCTCAACAGAAAAATGTTAATGATTCACATCAGTCCGTGTGCCCCCTTGGAGCGTCTAAATTCTCTAACACACACTAGGGTCTATTTTTGTCAGCAGTTAATTAACCTATCAGTATGTAGAGTCATTTGGAAGAAAGGCAATAAAGGGATGTAAACCCTTTATCTGCCTCTCGGAGGGTGCTATTGTTCAAAGGTGCAGAAGTATTTCTCACCTTTGTCCTTGAATACTTGAATAAGCTGTCTTAAGGAAGTGAGTGGAGATAAATAAGGTGTAATGCCTCACGGCATGGAACATTAGAACCTCATATCAGATTGTATCAGGCAGTGCTGAATGTTTCTGTGTCAGATAGGCAGAGGCTGCTCTCAGTGGAGAGTAAGTAGAAATGCCTGAGGGGGCTGGCCGGCTGTGTAGCTTGCTACCTCTAGGGAGTTGGAATGGTCAGTTATGTTTGTTTCTACTGATGCAGGAAAATCGGTGTGGGAACGCATTTTATTTCAAACAGAAAGTTTAATGTGAAAGAAAAGTTCATTTAACCTTTTTATTGACATTTATGGCTGACATTATTCCTTACTTTACCGCTCACCTTTTTTCCTAATTGCAATGACAAATTAGATTTTTAGAATTTGCTTCCTGTTTTGAGGTCTTTTTTAATAAAGCGCTTACGTACAATTCACACTGAACCATAAAGACTACACAAAGTGCTTCATCAAATTGTGAGTGCAGTGGGCACAGTATTATGCTAAGGAAAAGTCTTCCCATTCAGTAGTCAGCATCCGCTCTCTCATCTCAGGGGATAAATCAGACAGCAAATAATGCGGATAATTCACACATGAAAATACAGGGCTTTTTTTATCTTGCTTTATTAAATCACTTTATTTTTCACACTTTTCCATGCACTCACTCAAAAAGTGTAATGCTGGGTACACACTGGCAAATAATATTGGCCAATCAATTGAACGGCCAACATATCTTTTGCTGATCTGCAGCTGTGTGCAAGCAATATGTCTGTGAAAGATGTCTTTAATTGCATCTGCTGTGCAACACATTGGTACATCTTTCTCTGTGTGTATGAACAACCCCCATCTGCATATATAGCTGCAGATAGATTGAACAGCAGATATAGCTTTAAGATATATTGGCGCATCTTTCTGTGTGTATGAGCAACCACCATCGGCAGATTGATTGAACTGCAGATATATCTGCCAGGTTATCCGGACTCTGGGTCGACAGCACTTAGGTCGACACACCTTAGGTCGATGCCTATTGGTTGACAGTGACTAGGTCGACATCAGAAATAGGTTGACATGGCCATTAGGTCAACATGAACAAGGTCGACATGGAAAAAGGTCACCATGAGTTTTTCACTTTTTTTTATTGGACTTTTTCATACTTTACGATCTACGTGGACTACAATTGGGAATGAAACCTGTGCCGAACACAACGGTAGTGGAGCGAGGCACCTTGCCTGAAGCATGGCGAGCGAAGTGAGCCATGCGAGAGGATGCGGCGCACTAATTGGGGTTCACCGTCACTTTATGGAGAAAACGACACCAAAAAAACAACAACTCATGTTGACCTTTTTCCATGTCAACATTGTTCCTGTCGACCTAATGGCCGTGTCGACCTATTTCCTGTGTCGACCTATTAACTGTCAACCAATAGGCCTCAACCTAATGTGTGTGTCGACCTAGACACTGTTGACTATGAGTCCCCGATCCATCTGCCTTGTGTACCCAGCTTAACTTGCCTGGCATGGTCGCATCAGATGCAACTATGACCGCAAGTGCTTTATCTGAACTTGTCGCACACAATGCGACCAGTCAGATAAACAGTGTTAGCAGCGGCAGGGAAGAGAAACTTCCCTCCGCTGCTGCTGTCAGAGGGACCAGCCTCCACTTGTGCACATATTGGTTTGACCTGAAAAAGAACCAGGAAAGCCTCTGAGGATTCCCTGGTCACCATTGTTGCAAGTTATGTTTGTGCAAGTGTGGATATTGCAGAGTTATATAGGCACACACCAGGGCATGGCTCAAACTATGAACAGCTCAGTAACTTAACCAGTGGTCCTGGTTTATTGAAAGATAGCAGGTATAGCCGTACCCACTGTTACATGTACACTGGTGATGGAGTGTAGCTTCAGTGTAGTGGGGTGCAGGGCAGCCATCAGGTGGGGACTGTGGGGACTGGTGTCCCGGGCCCTTACAGAGAGGGGGCCCCACCCATGGTTCTTACAGCCAATACCTGTAGATTTGCACCAGTCTGTAAATCAACAGCAGGCTGATGTGCAGGGACTACTTCTTAAAACAAGCCTTCCCTGCGCATCAGCTCTCTGTGAACTGTTCCTATAGGTCCACAACACTCCACCTATATGTAACATCACAATGTATGACATCACATAGTGGTGGAGCAGTGCGGCAGAATCTTTTGTTTGGGAGAGAAGGGGGGGGGGGCTGTCTATTTTGTCAGTCCCGGGCCCCACAATTTCTGATGGCAGCCCTGGTGGGGTGTCATACAGTTCACCAGCCGGTGAGTGTATACTGCAAATGGGTAGCAGTGCAAGAATGCTGGAGCAGCTTGTGGATTGCTGGTAATCGCAGGTCTCTCCGAGGATAAGTAAAACATGTGTCTACCACTGTGATGGTCTAACACAGTCCCAAGTTGGCCCCTGAACATGCTCAGTAGAGATATCAGTGGTCGTCTTTGGATAGAGCAAGAAACCTCCCTGGGAACAGGAAGACTGGAGTCTGCGCAGTGGTGCATTCCTATTTAAACAACCATTTCCGCAACCATTGGTCGGGATCCCGGCGCCGGTATGCTGGACACTGGGATCCCGAGCGCCAGCCAATCATAGTAGACCCGCACAGAAAAGTGTAATTGTTTTAATGTCACTTATTGTGCCAATAAATAGGACTTTTCTATGTGATTTAGCATTATTCTTTAGCTGTGAAGTTTTTAGTTATTTATCTTTCCGGAATGCACAACTAGTTTTATCTAGCATGTATCTAGGTCACAGTATGAGTGGAACTGTGAGTTCAGTTAAAATAAAAATTTATTATTATTATTATTATTAATAATAATAATAGTAGTAGTAGTAGTAGTAGTAGTAGTAGTAGTAGTATTAGTAGTAACAGTTTCTAATATAGCGCAGCATATTCCGTTGTGCTTTACAATTGGAACAACAGTAATAGAACAAACCAGGGTAATAACAGACAGACATAGATAGTTGTATATATTTTAAAGTTATATTTAAAAAATATATGAAAATGATAAATTAAAGCCAATTTACTATTTAATATATATGATTATGAAGCTGGCAATAGCCCCAATAATTTTAAAAACCTTCAGAGTAAAAAAAATAAACAAAAATGACAGTAGAAATGATTTTTTCAGCGTCTCTATCTGGTGAATACAGCAATAGAACCCTTCACCCTTTCATAAATAGAAGCTTTTGTTTTAAACTTAGCAAAATTAACAAAATGACAATATCTGGAATATCAATTTAACTCAACACATAAGAGATTTTGCTGTAAAGACATCAGGTATGTTAAAGTGGCCGCCAGTTTTTCACAGCCAACCTTTTTCTGCTGGATAGCAAAATGAATCAGATATTTCACAAGGATGCTTAAATAAATAATGAAACCAGGTGTTTGGGAGATAGAGTAGGGATATTCAGGGAGTCTGAACACCTGCTTCTGCTGCCCCACTGTGTATAAAGGTAGTGAGCAGTGGGATGAGAAAGCAAGTGAGCTGACCCCTGAATGGATAGAAGATAGAGGTACAGTAGTACAGTTTCTGCTGTTATATAGGTATGTACACGTGTAACAGAGCCTTGTTGCTATGAGATCAACGCAGGGCTCATGTGACATAGGCTGAGAGTACACCTATGGAGAGAGAGGAAAAAATGTGTTTGTTATTGTCTTTACTTGAGTACTCATTTAAATTGTTAAGCATAAAATTGATAAATTAACCATGAGTGCTCCAAAACAAATTCATTGTTATATCATCTTCCCGATACATATGGTAAATGCTCAGGTCAGCAGTACCAAACTGGAAGTCCTCACTTTCCACCTTCCCTACGACACATGATTTTCTCAGGAGGTCCCTACCTGTCTGTTACCTAGGAATTTCCATCACCCAGCAGTGTGACCAACAAGCCAATTACACCTTTAATTAGCACAATTAAGGCATTTATAGTGTCATATAGGATTCCTCTTTATTTCTTGGGATGCAGTCATGATGCTGACAGCACAATGGTGACAGTTATTATGTTGACACTGTTGAAATGTCAACATTGGACATGTTGGAACTACAGTGTCAACATGTTTTCAGTGAAGTCATGTGAACTGTCAACATGTGAAATGTCAAGATTCTGCAGGCACCGTAACAGTAGGTGTATGTTGTGGGAGGGGATGTTGGGGTTAGGCTACGTGAGCGGATGTTAGGGTTAGGCTGCTAGAGGGGAGGTTAGGGTTAGGCTGCGGGAGAGGACATTAGAGTTAGGCTGTGAAAAGGGAGGTTAGGATTAGGCTGCAAGAGGGGAGGTTCGGGTTAGCTACATGAGGGGAAGTTAGGGTTAGGTTGCAGAAGGGGAGGTTAGGGTTAGGTTGTGGGAGGGGAGGTAATGGTTAGGCTGCAGGAGTGGAGGTAAGGGTTAGGTTGCGGGAGCGGTGGTTAGGGTTAGGCTGTGAAAGGGGAGGTTAGGGTTAGCTACATGAGGGGTAGTTAGGGTTAGGTTGTATGAGGGGAGGTTAGGGTTAGACTGTGGGAGTGGAGGTTAGGGTTAGGATCTGAGAGGGGCGATAAGTTAGGCTGCAAGAGGAGGTTAGGGTTAGGCTACAGGAGGTTAGGTTAGGGTTAGGCTGCGTAAGGGGAGGTTAGGGTTAGGCTGCAGTAGCGGAGGTTAGGGTTAGGCTGCGAGAGGGGAGGTTAGGGTTACGCTTCAGGAAGGGAGGTTAGGCTGCAGGAGGGGGGTAAGGCTGCGGGAGCAGAGTTTATGGTTAGGCTGCAAGAGAAGAGGTTTGTGTTAGGCTGCAGGAGGGGAGGTTTGGTTTAGGCTGGGGGAGCTGAGGTTAGAGTTAGGCTGCGAGAGGGGAGGTTAGGGTTACGCTACGGGAGGGGAGGTTAGGGTTAGGCTGTGGGAGGGAAGGTTAGGGTTAGGCTGCAGGAGCGAAGATTAGGGTTAGGCTGCAGGAGGAGAGGTTAGGATTAGGATGCAGAAGGGTTGGTTAGGGTTAGCTACATGAGGGGAAGTTAGGGTTAGGCTACTGGAGGGGAGGTTAGGATTAGGATGTGGGAGGGGAGAGTTAGGGTTAGACTGCAGAACAGTAGGTTAGGGTTAGGCTTTGGGAGGGGAAGTCAGGGTTAGGCTGCAGGAGGGAAGGTTAGGTTCAGGAGCGGAGATTAGGGTTAGGCTGCAAGAGGAGAGGTTAGGGTCAGGGTGAGGAAGGATTGGTTAGGGTTAGCTACATGAGGGGAAGTTAGGGTTAGGCTGTGGGAGGGGAGGGTTAGGGTTAGACTGCAGAACAGTAGGTTAGGGTTAGGCTTCGGGAGGGGAGGTCAGGGTTAGGCTGCAGGAGGGGAGGTTAGATTTAGCTACATGAGGGGAATTTAGGGTCAGGCTGTGGGAGTGGAGGTTAGGATTAGCTACATGATGGGAAGTTAAGGTTACACTGCGGGAGGGGAGGTTAGGGTTAGGCTGCGGCATGGGAGGGTTAGGGTTAGGCTGCTGGAGGGGAAGAGTGTCAGGGTTAGGTTGATGTTGACATGCTGCTTGTCATCACTTCGGCCATGTCAACATGATGGATGAAGATGAAATATATCACTCCCATTTCTCTGACGTCCTAGTGGATGCTGGGAACTCCGTAAGGACCATGGGGAATAGATGGGCTCCGCAGGAGACTGGGCACTCTAAAGAAAAGATTAGGTACTATCTGGTGTGCACTGCCTCTATGCCCCTCCTCCAGACCTCAGTTAGAATCTGTGCCCGGCCAGAGCTGGGTGCTCCTAGTGGGCTCTCCTGAGCTTACTAGTAAAGAAAGTATTTATTAGGTATTTTATTTTCAGTGAGCTTCTGCTAGCAACAGACTCACTGCTACGTGGGACTAAGGGGAGAAAAGCAAACCTACCTGCTTGCAGCTAGCTTGTGCTTCTTAGGCTACTGGACACCATTAGCTCCAGAGGGTTCGAACACAGGCACCTGTCCGCGATCGTCCGTTCCCGGAGCCGCGCCGCCGCCCCCCTCGCAGAGCCAGAAGAACAGAAGCTTGAAGACGACGAAATCGGCGGCAGAAGACTCCTGTCTTCATTTTAGGTAGCGCACAGCACCGCAGCTGTGCGCCATTGCTCCCAGCACACTTACACACTCCGGTCACTGTAGGGTGCAGGGCGCTGGGGTGGGGGGGGGGGCGCCCTGGGCAGCAATTGAAGTACCTTTTGGCAATAAAAATACATATATACAGTCTGGCACTGTATATATGTAAAAACCCCCGCCATTTTTTCACAGAAAGCGGGACAGAAGCCCGCCGCTGAGGGGGCGGGGCCTTCTTCCTCAGCACACCAGCGCCATTTCTATTCACAGCTCCGCTGGAAAGAAGCACCCCAGGCTCTCCCCTGCAGTATCCAGATACACAAAGGGTGAAAAGAGGGGGGGGGGGGGCACATAAATTTAGGCGAAAATTTGTATATACAGCAGCTACTGGGTAAACACTGAGTTGTAGTGTAATCCCTGGGTTATATAGCGCTGAGGTGTGTGCTGGCATACTCTCTCTCTGTCTCTCCAAAGGGCCTTGTGGGGGAACTGTCTTCAAATAGAGCATCCCCTGTGTGTGTGGTGTGTCGGTACGCGTGTGTCGACATGTCTGAGGTAAAAGGCTCCCCTAAGGAGGAGATAGAGAAAATATGTGTGTGAGAGGGTGTCTCCGTCGACAACGCCGACACCTGTTTGGATATGTGTAAGTGCTGAGGTGAATTTATTGCACAAAAGATTAGAGAACAGACAGGAAATCTACCCATGTCTGTCCCTATGTCGCAGAGACCTTCAGAGTCTCACAATGATCACTATCCAAAATAATACACACTGATATTGACACGGAGTTTGACTCCAGTGTCGACTACGATAATGCAAAGTTACGGCCAAAATGGCAGAAAAGTATTCAATATATGATTATTGTAATAAAAGATGATTTGCATATCACTGATGACTCATGTCCCTGACACAAGGGTACACATGTTAAGGGGAAGAAAGCTGAGGTAAATTTCCCTCCTCTCATGAGGAAAAAGGGTGGGAATCTCCAGACAAGAAACTGCAGCTTCCCACAAGGAATTCTCAGGCAGTATCCTTTCCCCACTAGGGCCAGGATGTGATGGGAATCTTCCCCTAGGGTGTCATGTTTGCACAGAAGGTAGCACTAGCTATTCTCAGGGATCCTGCAGATAGCGTGCACATTCTAGTACACTACTCAGACCGGCGATTGTGTCGGCATGGGTTTATAGCGCTGTGGCAGCGTGGACAGGTACCTTATCAGCAGAGATTGAGACCCTAGTATGCATATAGATATATATATGTATATATAGAGATAGATATATATATATATATATTAAAGATGCTGTCTTAAGAGATATGTGTATATATATATATATATATATATATATATATAAAACATGCCCAAAGAGACATGAGTATACTGGGTCCTAGAGTCAAAGCTATGTCGATTTCTGCTTGACGTGTCCTGTAGAATATGCAATGGACAGATGATGCCGACTTAAGAGGCATATGGAAGGCTGAGGATTGTGTGGAGAAGGGTTCTCGGACCTGGTCTCCACAACTATAGCTGGTAATTCTGATATTTGCCTTATATTCCTGCACAGCCTAGGAAAGCACGACATTATCAAATGCAGCCTTTCAAATAAAGAAGCAAGAAAGTCCGAGGTGCGTCCTTTCTTGCCAGAGGAAAGAAGCTGCACAACACAGCTAGTTCCCAGGAACAGAAGTCCTCCCCGGCCTCTACAAAAATCCACCGCATGTCGCTGGGGCTCCACAGGCGGAGCTGGGCCCGGTGGGGGCACGCCTTCGCAAGTTCAGCCACAAGTGGGTTCACTCCCTGTTAGATCCCTGGGCAATAGATATTGTGTCTCAGGGATACAAGCTGGATTTTGAGAAGATGCCCCCTCACCGACGGCCCTGCCGGCTTCCCCCCACGAGAGGGAAACAGTGTTAACTGCAATTCACAAATTGTATCTTCACCAGGTGGTGGTCAAGGTTCCCCTCCTTCAACAAGGAGGGGGTTATTATTCGACCATGTTTGTAGTCCCGTAACTTGACGGTTCGGTGGGACCCATATTGAATTTAAAATCCCTGAACATATACCTGAAAAGGTTCAAGTTCAAGTTGAAATCGCTAAGAGCGGTTATTGCAAGCCTGAAAGGTGACTCGGGACATAAAGGATGCATACCTTCAGGTCCCCATTTATCCACCTCATCAGGCGTACCTCAGAATTACGGTACGGGATTGTCATTACCAATTTCAGAGGTTGCCGTTTGGTCTCTCCACGGCCTTGAGAATGTTCACCAAGGTAATGGCGGAAATGATGGTGCTCCTGCGGAAGCAAGGTGTCACTATTATCACGTACTTGGACGATCTCCTCATAAAAGCGAGATCAAGAGAGCAGTTGCTGAACAGCGTATCACTTTCTCTGGAAGTGTAACGGCAACATGGCTGGATTCTATATATTCCAAAGTCGCAGTGGGTTCTTACAGCTCATCTGCTTCTCCTAGGCATGATCCTAGACACAGACCAGAAAAGGGTTATCTCCCGATAGAGAGAGCTCAGGAGCTCGTGACACTGGTCAGGAATCTATTAAAACCAAAACAGGGGTCAGTGCATCACTGCACTCGAGTCCTGGGAAGGAGGGTGGCCTCATACGAGGCCATTCCCTTCGGCAGGTTCCATACGAGGTCCTTCCAATGGGACTTACTGGACAAATGGTCCGGATCACATCTTCAGATGCATCTGTTAATCACCCTGTCCCCCAGGGCCAGGGTGTCTCTTCTGTGGTGGCTGCAGAGTGCTCATTTTCTCGAGGGCCGCAGGTTCGGCATACAGGACTTGATCCTGGTGACCACGGATGCAAGCCTCCGCGGATGGGGGGCAGTCACTCAGGGAAGAAACTTCCAAGGGCTGTGGTCAAGTCAGGAGACTTGTCTGCACATAAATTTACTGGAACTAAGGGCCATATACAACGCCCTGAGTCAAGCGGAGCCCCTGCTTCGAGACCAACCAGTGCTGATTCAGTCAGACAACATCACGGCGGTCGCCCATGTAAACCGCCAGGGCGGCACAAGAAGCAGGGTGGCAATGGCGGAAGCCACAAAGATTCTTCGTTGGGCGGAGAATCACGTGCAAGCACTGTCAGCAGTGTTCATTCCGGGAGTGGACAACTGGGAAGCAGATTTCCTCAGCAGACACGACCTCCACCCGGGAGAGTGGGGACTTCATCAAGAAGTCTTCACACAGATTGCAAATCGATGGGAACTGCCACAGGTGGACATGATGGTGTCCCGCCTTAACAAAAAGCTAAAAAGATATTGCGCCAGGTCAAGGGACCCTCAGGCGATAGCTGTGGACGCGCTAGTGACACCGTGGGTGTTCCAGTCGGTATATGTGTTTCCTCCTCTTCCTCTCATACCAAAGGTGCTGAGAATTGTAAGAAAAAGAGGAGTGAGAACAATACTCATTGTTCCGGATTGGCCAAGAAGGATTTGGTACCCGGAACTGCAAGAAATGCGCACAGAGGACCCATGGCCTCTGCCTCTCAGACAGGACCTGCTGCAACAAGGGCCCTGTCTGTTCCAAGACTTACCGCGGCTGCGTTTGACGGCATGGCGGTTGAACGCCGGATCCAAGCGGTAAAAGGCATTCCGGATGAAGTTATTCCTACGCTGATAAAGGCTAGGAAGGACGTGACAGCAAAGCATTATCACCGTATATGGCGAAAATATGTTGCTTGGTGTGAGGCCAGGACGGCCCCTACAGAGGAATTCCAGCTGGGTCAATTCCTGCACTTCCTACAGTCAGGAGTGTCTATGGGCCTAAAATTAGGGTCCATAAGGGTCCAGATTTCGGCCCTATCCATTTTCTTTCAAAAAGAACTGACTTCACTGCCTGAGGTTCAGACGTTTGTTAAGGGAGTGCTGCATATTCAGCCCCCTTTTGTGCCACCAGTGGCACCTTGGGATCTTAACGTTGTGTTGGATTTCCTGAAATCCCACTGGTTTGAGCCACTTAAGACCGTGGAACTAAAGTATCTCACGTGGAAAGTGGTCATGCTGTTGGCCTTAGCATCGGCTAGGCGTGTATCAGAATTGGCGGCTTTGTCATGTAAAAGCCCATATCTGATCTTCCATATGGACAGGGCAGAATTGCGGACTCGTCCCCAATTTCTCCCAAAGGTGGTATCATCGTCTCATTTGAACCAACCTATTGTGTTGCCTGCGGCTACTCGGGACTTGGAGGACTCCAAGTTGCTGGACGTAGTCAGGGCTTTGAAAATATATGTTTCCAGAACGGCTGGAGTCAGGAAGACTGACTCGCTGTTTATCCTGCATGCACCCAACAAGCTGGGTGCTCCTGCTTCAAAGCAAACTATTGCTCGCTGGATCTGTAGCACGATTCAGCTGGCTCATTCTGCGGCTGGATTGCCGCATCCAAAATCAGTAAAAGCCCATTCCACAAGGAAGGTGGGCTCTTCTTGGGCGACTGCCCGAGGGGTCTCGGCTTTACAGCTTTGCCGAGCGGCTACTTGGTCGGGTTCAAACACCTTTGCAAAGTTCTACAAGTTTGATACCCTGGCTGAGGAGGACCTTGTGTTTGCTCATTCGGTGCTGCAGAGTCATCCGCACTCTCCCGCCCGTTTGGGAGCTTTGGTATAATCCCCATGGTCCTTACGGAGTTCCCAGCATCCACTAGGACGTCAGAGAAAATAAGAATTTACTCACCGGTAATTCTATTTCTCGTAGTCCGTAGTGGATGCTGGGCGCCCGTCCCAAGTGCGGACTTTCTGCAATACGTGTATATAGTTATTGCTTAAATAAGGGTTATTGTTATGAGCCATCCGTTGAGTGAGGCTCAGTTGTTGTTGTTCATACTGTTAACTGGGTAAGGTTATCACAAGTTGTACGGTGTGATTGGTGTGGCTGGTATGAGTCTTACCCTGGATTCCAAAAATCCTTTCCTTGTAATGTCAGCTCTTCCGGGCACAGTTTCCCTAACTGAGGTCTGGAGGAGGGGCATAGAGGGAGGAGCCAGTGCACACCAGATATAGTACCTAATCTTTTCTTTAGAGTGCCCAGTCTCCTGCGGAGCCCGTCTATTCCCCATGGTCCTTACGGAGTTCCCAGCATCCACTACGGACTACAAGAAATAGAATTACCGGTGAGTAAATTCTTATTATTTCTTGACTGGGCAGAATAAATTTTGTGGAAATTAATGCTTTGCCACAGCTCTGTACTTATTTAAAACATTGCCAATTAAAGTTCTAGGGGGAATTCAATTAGGTGCGAGGCAAAAAGCCAACTCGCCTAGTTAAACTCGCACACTCCACCTTTATGAAGAAATGCCAATGAGATATGCCAATTCGCACTATTCGCTGCAAGGGTTTGCAAATTCTTTTTAAAAAGCGAATGGCAATACCATATAGCTGTTACTGGGCATAATGAAAAGTCCTGGATGCTATTACAAAGTGTCAAATGGGTGATCTGTGCATTTAAAAAAAAAAGTTACATTAAAAAGCATCCGAATTTCATTTAACTATGAAAGAATTACATGAAAAATGGAAGAAGAAAAAAAAAAGTAGAAAAGATGTGATTTGGGGGAAATTTTAGGAATTTTTTAATTAAATTTAAAATAATTATAAAAAGCAATTATTTTTTATTGAAATAAACACTTTCATTAATTTTGGGGTGCATACACTAACAAAAAGGTTGATTTTGGGGTTGTTTGAGACAACTTTTTTACTGCAAAAATGACATGTAAGTATTGCTCCAATTAAGCTAATTGAAAAATTCCAAATGTCTAATTAATCATTGGTTCTGATGCAAGTCCCTACCTTTTCACCTCCTCAGGGGGGTGCAACAGAAACAGGTGAATTTACTCTGAAAGAGAAATGCAAGTTTGGAATAGAATTGTAAATATAGCTCGCAAAGTAAATTTGCTGTGAATTCACCTTGCGTGATCAAACTCACACCTAACTGAATTCATCCCTCTGTCTCTTTTTCTCCGTTACATTCAGTTTCCTATTTTTATAATTTTTGCATAATCTGGTTTTATTGAAATCAGCAATAATAAACAAAAGAGAATGATAAGTAATATAAACAGTACTTACAGGACATGATAATAATAAACATTGGCACAAAGAGTACAAAGGTTTCAAAATCATGAATAGCCATGACATTGTCTAGTCCTGCAAAAATCCAGCGCAGCTTCACGGCTTCAGTTCAAATTTCTTTAGCAAGGTAAGAAATTAAGATTTAATGTCATCTTGCCGGGTGCCACTTAACTCCTGTCCTATTTTGCAACCCATGTTACATAACCACTCTATAGAGTAAGAGCACCAGCAGTTACATCTAAGCTTGTGTATCGCTTCTGTCAAATACTGCACCAGTGTTGAACCCTCTGCCTTCCTGATCCCATACCCTTTCCTGCTCCTCTCCTCTCTTATATTTTTTTCCAGGGCCGTAAGTAGGGTGGTGCAACATATGCCACCGCACTGGGGGCCGCAAGGCAGGGGGTGCTGTCCTGCAGCACCTGTCAAATTTCTGTTTTAATCAGTCTCACTTGCCAATTCCTCCTCTCTAATACCTGGGATCACCTGGCCGCCCCCATCTTCCCCTCACATCCCTAAGCACCTTCAGTCACCTTCACTTTATTTAAGGCCATAGTTGCCAACATCCTGGAGATAGCAGCCAAGTCGGCTCAGAAGGAGGGAGGGGCCGAGGTATGATGCGTCAAAGGGGGCGGTGTGGAGGCAGAACCACAACTGCATCATTGTAGCCACACACCCCACTCTGCAATGCCGAGATTGCCAGCAATATTCCGCAGGGGCCATGTCAACGATGGCACAATTCAGCGACAATCACGTCATCAACTGCCCAGACTGCCCACTTTACTCACTAAATTGGCAGCCGGGCAGAGGGTACCTGTGAAATCAGGAGACTTGCCTATGGGCCGAGAGGGCCATCCGATATTTGGGATACTCCCGGTTATTCTGGAAAGCGTAGGCAAGTATGTTTAAGGCACACATTTCAATACACTCTCATACTTCCCATACAGAGCATATAACTACATGAGTAAGATGTCTGACTGCAATATAGAATTTATTATTATTACTACCAGTTATTTATATAGTGCACACATATTCCGCAGCGCTTTACAGAGAGTATTTTGGCCATACACATCAGTCCCTGCCCCTCTGGAGCTCACAATCTATATTCCCTACCACATGTACATGCACACACTTCACACTAGGGTTCATTTTGTTGGGAACCAATTAACCTACCAGTATATTTTTGGAATGTGGGAGGAAACCTACCTTCCTACCTCTATGACTGTTTTGTAATTACCCAGTTTGTCTTATCATTGTGTCCAGTTGTACAGCGCAATGGAATTTGCTGCACTATATAAGAAACTGTTAATAAATAATAAACTGGAGTACCCCCATGCAAGTAAGGAGAGAATGTACAAACTCCACACAATTAGGGCAATGGTGGGAATCAAACCCATGACCTCAGAGCTGAAAGCCGGTAATGCTAACCATTACACTATCCATACTGCCCTAAAGTGACATGTGTGCTTTAAATGAAGGAGGATGGGAATGAAGGTCCTAGGGACACTAGGCACTTAGGACCTTCATTCACATCCTCCTTCATTTAAAGCACACATTTCACTTTACTTCTTCTTTTCACTTTACTAACTTCTAAGAAATGTGTGATTTCAAATAAAGGGTAATGTAATTAAATATAATTATATAAGAGGATTGGTGTCCAAATTAATTTCCTTGGGAGCGTTCTGTAAGTAAAAGTAAAGGTGTTCTATAAAATATATATAAACGTAAAGTATATTTAGCACGTGCTATTGTTGTCCATCTGCAACATTCTATGCATGTCTTATCCTGTTTTAACTTTACCATCTTTGTTTTTATTGTATTCTAATGTTATTCTGCCAGAATAAATAGATAATAAAAAAGAATGCTTTATTCTAAGACTATTTGCTTTAATTGATTACAGTTAAAAATACTAAAATGGGCTGTCTAGCTTCAGAATACTTTTTTTTTTTTTACAGGCCTCTTGTAACTTTTAATAAATACATTAACCCCCATAGCTTTTTCTGTGCTTTATAACCATGTTTTTATACAATCATTCAGCTCTGTTTGTATTATGCCCTAGGATGTGGCGGATACAATTATTAAGAGAGAAGTTTTGTGATGTAACCCTAGAGCAATGAAAACAAAACAGCTCTGTGTGATGATAAAAGACAAGGCTGGAAAACCTTGAAGATCCCTAGAAAGAAAATGCAGTATTTAGAAAACATACAGAAGGCCATGTACAATCCAGTAAATGATAGTCATCCGAAGACAGACATCCCATTTAATATGCCCTTCTTCTTTAATATGTTTGCATAGTCTTCATAAATCATACAGGTTTTGCTGCTGCTATAGCTGCCTATGTGTGGCCCAGCAGTAACATCTCCAGCAACTGAAAGTTACAAGAAGGGACCACACTCCATCAAATCAAACATTTACATATGTGTACAAACCTATTCAATGAATCATCTCATGTCTTTGGGATTTTATTAGTATGGAAAGCTTTCAAAAGCCATAGTTTCTCTATGGTAATATGCAAACATAATTTACTTTGTGCAGGATGGAGCTTAAAGTGTTAATTTGTCTTGCATGGCAGGTAAGTATAGCACTATTACCATCATATGTTGTATTGCATACTGATCTACTTAACTTCAGTGTTTAATAGTCAAAACAGACTGGGATGCATATAGCATATTAGAAGATAGAGATTGGCATCTGCATTAAATTGGTGTAGCTACTGTAGTATACAGTATATTGGGATCTGTATTACATATTTGTCCACACTCAATCACTAGGACCTGACCTAAAACAACATTTATCAAGCTTTCTATCCTCTGAGAGGCTCCTGCTTTGCACATACAGGGGTCTGCATATGTACAGTGGTCCTTTTGGAAAACCTCACTTTCTGGCCCACTAGCAGCTGTATGCTCTGTAAGTAGTTCTGCCACTGCTACTATTCACCAAATAAAAGTCTGTATTGTGTAATGGGTACTATATTGTATATATTGAACACTAGCATGCTCTCTGGGGATGCAGTTAATATACCGGCTGTCGGGATTCTGGCATTCAGGATACCGACTCCGGAATCCCTACAGCTGGTAAAATGCCAGTGGTCGCAATCCCAACTGCAGCCCCGTATTTCCACTCAGTTGTGGGAACACGCCACCACCTGAGTGGGAATATAACCTGTGGCGACTGGAGCTTGCCATCTGGTCCAGAGCGTAGATATAGTGGCTGCCGGTCTCCCATATGTATCCTGTTATTTGTATTGTATGCTGGTCACTAGCATACTCAGTCTATTAAACACTTGTAAGTACAATACCCTATGTTTTGTCTATTAGTTACTATTAATGTATTCCATAGCAATCACTTGAGAACTTTCTGTATAACAGTTACAGTGCCTCAACTAAGAAGTGTAAAACAGAAAATGGTAGTGCCATCTGCCATAATGTGCATAAGTGCTCCTAAACTTCCACCAAAGGACAAAGGTTGGGAAGTAACAAAGGATATAGGAAGAACAACCTGAGCACTGTAGCCTCATGTTTCTATATGTCACCTCAGTTGCTGCACTGTGTTCTGGAGTCTTACTATCCTGCAGCAGTGGCCAGTCACCAATTCTTTATAATGCTGTACTGTAGCGAGTTGGCCAGCATGTTCAGAGCGCCTTAGAATTCACTTATGGAGTGTGGCCACTCCACTCATACCGAACTACTGCGGAACGATATATCGGCCGATATATCGCTAAGTGTGCACCCAGCTTTAGTATAGAGGCCTGATAGATCTGGAGACACTGCATATAAAGTTTAGGGCCTAAGCAATGTATGTACTGTAGTACTGGTCCTATCGCACCTAATCCGACCTCCCGGTGGCCCTATTTTTTACAGAATTGTCATGATTTTCAGAGCTCAGAAGGAGTGTGACTTGATTGTATGTTTAGCTTGGCTGAAAGTGGAACATGGTTCAGCAGATTAGTAGCCTAGTGTGTAAAGATCTGATACAGGTTATATTTTGGAGTAAAAAAATGCATTTTTCTTACATTCTATAGTGTTCTATATTGGGATATAACCACCTTTTACTATAGCTCAATGTACATACAGGCTTCGCCTTCAACTGAGATGAAAGTTTGAAATTTGTTTTCCTTTTGGACCTTAGAAAGTTACTGATATTTTTCTAGCAATAACAAGTTACCGCTATTATATTTAGTGTAAATGTACTGTTTAGTCTTCCTCACAAAATGAAGGAATTAAATGACCCTTATCACTATTTACAATTTCTATACATCTCTGATATGTTATAGTACTGCCTCACAAAGCCAAAAACCAGGGATTCATGCTCTAAGAAACTATGGGCTGAGGCATGCAAACTGTGTGATATACTGTATATCCTTGTCCTAAGGTTGCGTCCTACCACCTGCACTCTGGGCCCTACTTAAACAAAGCTTCTAATAGGGTGTTTGGTGTAATTTCCCCAAATATTTGCTAAAATGGTACACTATTATGTGCAGAGTGGTATCTATGCATTCTGCAGGAGGCAGTTGCTAGAACACTTCCAGCAATAAAATAAAAATAAAAATCCCTACTTAGACAGACTGCCTAACTAACTACAGAGTACAGATCAGCACCAAACCTTCCATTCAGAAAGATTATTGATAGAGTGTTTGCAACCCTACCGGAAATACAGCTGTCAACGTATTATATTAAGGATCCATTCCAGTCAAGACTTAGGAGATAACTTTGCACTGAAACAAATCTGGTATGAGTGCTTAATGATCTAATGGCAAGAGACAGAGGTAATTATTCATTCTTAATCCTCCTGGAGGGATGTAGCTATGTGACCGGCGGTCAGGCGACCACCGGTCACAGTACCTCCCCCTACATCCCGCTCACTTACAATCCCGACAGCCGGCATGACAACTAGTAGGGACTATTCCCACCCGTGGGTGTCCACGGCAACCATAGAGTGGGAACAGAACCTGTGGCGAGTGCAGCTCGCCACCGAGCATGCAGCGTGGAGGGTACAGTGAGCACGCAAGGGGCTTGTAGCGCTCCCCCCCCCTTCCCCGCCAGCATACCACCACGAGTATCCCACCGTCTGTATGGTGACCGGCGGTCTCCTGATCGCCGGTCATGCATACCCAACCCCTCCTGGATTTCTCTGCAACTTTTGATACAGTGGACTATGGGATTCTAATTGAGCTCCTGACAAAATGTCTCGCTGGTAAGTTACTGAAGTGTCCTGAGAAATGCACTCATTGTCACCAGTACCACTGCCATGTGTTGTGCCAGAGTGTTCTATCCCACCTCCCATGCCTTTTGCAGTATATATGCTACTACTGGATGAAATAATTAGATGTCATGACCTGGTCTTCCATTGCTGCACATATGATACTCTACTTTACCTGTTCTTTGCTCTGGTTACTGAGAGCCAGTACCAATCTGGCTGTTTAGCTGAGCTCAGAAATGGATGAGAGTTAATTGACTGTGATTACCTCCTGATAAAACAGAGGTCTCATGATAGTGGCTCACTATCACAAAGCGAGACTGCAGCTTTTTCAACCCACTGGGGTTCAACTGGACTTAGTATGCTTAAACATTAGATGATAGCCATGATGATCAAATTGCCATGCTTTCATCTTAGGACACATCCAGAATAAAACATTTGATTCCTTCAGAATACAGTATCTTCTGACACTCGTGCATTCATTTGAATCCTCATACTTGGACTACAACAATTCCCTCTAACTTGATCTCCCAGCAAAAAGAGTTGTACCGCTAGCAGCAAGTATAAAATGCAGCAGCCAGGCTGGTAACTAGTCAGTCCAGCTCATGCCACATAACACCCATTTTCTACTCCCTTTATTGGCTGCCTGTAAGATGGCAAATGTATTCTATTCAAGTTTATTTACTGACTTTCAATGCCCTTCATAACCAGGGTCCAAGGTGCTTGAAGCAGCTTCTGATTCCTTCTTCTCCCACTCACTTCTTCAATCTGCAGATGAAGGACTATTATAAGTACCTAGAATCTCAAACTTCATTTCGGGATCGAGCTTTTACCTTTGCAGCTAATACTCTCTGAAACTTGCTACCTTGCACGGTTCAAAAACAGACTCGAGACTTACCTGTTTACTTAAGCATTTTATTAATGCCTTAATTATTTGGAAAATAAAAATGTTTAGCTCACCTTTTTTTGTAGTCTAGTTATTCATTTAGTCTTATTGGGAGTAATATTCTATATAAATAACATTATTATTATTATCATCTATACATTCAGAACCACTGGTTTTAATACGTTCTCCTTCCCTTACACTGCCTTAAATCAGGCTTAAATTCCTCATGGTTTATTTTTGTGAGGCAATGATATTTTATAGCAGACACATGTAAATACCTTCTATTTTAAGAAGGCTTTTGCTGCCATTTATTTTCAGCGGAGGGCTTTTAAATTCCCATAAACTCACCTAACCCTAACCTTAATGGCTATCCTATATAATCCCAGACAACCCCATTCACACACACACACACACACACACACACACACACACACACACACACACACACACACACACACACACACACACATTTATTTATTTAAATATGGGGGGGCTCATTTTAATTTTTACACAATTTTTATTTTTACATGCATTCGGTAGATTTGATATCTGTGATACCCTTTCTGTGTCTGTAAATCACTGGTTTATTTGAAGTGATGAAAGAGAAGCATCAATGCCACTTTCAGTCAGTAGATGGTGCTTCAGTGCCCTTTTCCCATAAACAGACATTTTATTGCGAGTTAAACCCAGTGTTTTTTTATCTGCTGTCACTCACATGTATGCAGAACCTGCACCTTTGTTTTTGGTATCATTTTTCATTCTTATAAATAGTTCTGTATACGGGAAGAAATCAATAAAATAATGTTAGAAATTAATAAAATAAACAACTGAAGACTTGTCCAAAGTGTGGAGGCCGCTATAAAGCTTGTTTCAACTTCTAGCGCACTGCCTAAATCAGAGATAACTATTTCTTAAATATAAATGAAATCTTAGAAATGCAGGGAGCAAATCAGCTACACAACAAAACCTAAACATTTATCTAGTTTATCCAATGACAGAAGTTTTTATTGGAGTTAACTAACTTGCTGAGTAAAGGCCTCCATACTTCACAGCATATTGCAGCAATTTCCCGATCCCCAAACTGCTGGGTCAGGGAATCAGGAATATTAAAACATGTTTCAAAATCTCAATTCCCTGTTCCCAGCCAAAAAAACAGTCGGGATTGGCAAACTGAGGATTTTAAAAATGAATTTCCCTGATGTATTTCTGATCATTGATGGGAGGATCGGGGAATTAGGGAAACAGGGCTCTGATGTCTAGGGGCCTTTATATCCTCAAAAACAATCAAATTGCCAGATATCACGGCAATAAGGAATCTTTTGGGGGGAATGTAACAATTTAACTCACCAAGACACAGGCTCCTATAAGAGCCCATCCCGGCAATCATTAAAGTGATTGTATATGCGATCACTTCACTTCTGGGTTTGGACCCCAGCCTGGAAACTGCGCATGCATGGCTAAGCAACTGCCCATATCTCCTGCTTTCTATCTTGGTACATTTTAGGAATACTTCATTATTTCCTTAGACATGCAGAAAAAGCAGTTTCCATATATCTTAAGGAGAGCATTGCTAGATAAATAAACCCATATATCGCATATCATTCCCACCCACCATTTCTAATCAGTGTGAACTATGGGGCTAATTCAGGTTGGATCACAAATCGCGATCCAATTGGAATTATTGCGTTCACCCTACGGGCGCATGTACAGCACCCGTTCTACACATGCACCCGCACTTTCTGTGGGCGTCCTGCAGAAAATGCAAACGCCTCTGCCTGCCAATCAGGCAGAAGAATTTGCGGGGCGGGGGGGGGGGGGGGCAACCTTCATTTCTGCTAACAAGCAGAAATTGTGAAGTGATCTCAATTTCTGCTTGCTGAAGGGGGGGAGGCGGCGGTCAGCATGCTGGCCGGCCTTTCCCCTAGATGGGTGGCCCCCAGCATGCTAGCAAAAGGATTGCAAATTCTGCTAATTATTATTATTATATAATTCTAAGATATATATTATATAATATTATTTATATTATATGATCATTTTACAATTGTAATTCCAAGTGACATTAAATCTGACCTAGATCTATGACTACTGAAGATGTTACAAACACTATATTCACTATTACTAGTCCTTTAACAGAGATGTTATGTGTTCAATTAATGTGCTTTAGAATGCATACTTTTGTACTTTGTTAAGTATTTGAAACCACTGGAGGATGCAGATTTTAATTAAACGCCACGCTGTTTTCTGTTTGTTATAATGAGAACTGCAATGCTCAATAGGAAATAAACCACATTACAAGAGATAGAAACTGCACCATCCCTCCCCCACTACTGCAACACTGATAGTGACTGTGTCTGGCTTGTGGACAGGTACTGGCAGATTTATCTGACTTTATATAGGCTGACAACTGTCCCTAATTTCCAGAGGCCTAATACAGATGTAGTTGGAGTTGCTATCGCTGCTGTGTCCTTAGAAGCAGCAATGATAGCGCTGTATGGTGATGCAGCAGGAGAAGTCCATTACAACCAGACGCCTCCTGCTGCAGTAGTGATCCCACTTGCCTCCTAGGATGCAGCATCGGATCACTCAGTCACCATCGGGCGGTTTACAGCACCTATGGTGCTGTGCAAGCTGCCCGTCGCAGAGACCAGGAATTCTCCCTCCTACAACGGAGATCCCTGACCCTTTCCCTCCCCTAAATGGTGGTGACCAGCCTCCATTTTCATGACCAGAGGCCTCCGCTGCCCTCTCCCGCCCCCCAGATGGCAGCAGACTATCAATCACTGACAAACTGCTACTATCCTGCTTCTGACTTCGCAGGACCCATTCGCACACGCGCACAGCGGGTTCTGTGCATGCACAAAGTACCGAACATCGATACTTTGCGCATGATAGCGCAGGAACGACCGCACCTGAATGACCCCCAGTGTAGTACCTGGTTTAAATATATGTCCCTGAAAATGTATATCCCTGGAGATGTCTCTACTTTTCACATTGATCAACTACACAGTTCAATTTCTGTAATTTGGCATCATTGATAACATTCACTTAGGGCTAGGCTGTTTTTATTACATGGTTTTTATGAATAGATCTATTAATCAAAACTTTTATAAATGCTGCAAGAGGCATTGGAATAGAGTTCAGTTACAGTAGCATGTCATGTTGGATATTGTAGGCCCACCACCTGTAATACCATTACACAATGGTATTACATATTTGGATGCATTAAGTCAATAGAAAAACGTCCTTGGGAACTATGCTAAAATGTTATCCTACTTTACAACTTTACACATTTTAGATTAACATTCACCGTGACTTGAAAGGAACCTTTTTGCCTTTGAAAATCACAGTTTGGTTAGTATAACCCTAACCTTTTCCCTTTACATATAAAGCAGCACTACCATCTTCTTCATTCTTTTTATAAGGTAACTGGAACCCAAAACTGCTATATGCAACCTGCGGCAGATCAATTTCACTCTCCAACTTTAACAAAAAACCTAAGAAGGAGGGTCGAAGTGAGAATCAATCTCTTGACTGCAACTTTCATAAGGAAAAAGGGAGGACATGAAAACAACAGAATAAGGAACAGCCCTTGTGATTGCAAGGGCAAATGTTATGCCCTGTAAATACTGGTATTACATTTTCTACTGTAAACTCTACCCTCTTTTTGCTGTAAGCAATATTTTGATTTACCAGCTAATCTGGCACATCCTTTTTCCCAAACCATTGCCAGAGCAGCTATTTGTAGCTGACCTTACCACTTTGATGGGCAAGTGTCTATAGACATCAGTATGTTATGGAGATGTATCAAAGCTTTTAGGGTGGAATTTATCAACCCTATAATGTGGTCAAACCATCAAAAACTGCAGTCTTCAGAGGTTTGCCGTATTTTCAAAAGAATCAAAATAATCCGCTCTGAAATCAATTGTGGCCAACCGGCACTGCAATCTCCATAGAATGCCATCTGGCTGCGATGTGCCAGTATGCATTATGTGTAACTCTACGGAGCTTGCTGCCGACAGCCTATGGGTTTCTTAATGCAGAGGTCGCCTGAGAGGGATCTGAAGGATCCTTCTCTGACCGACACCCCCATGGCATTCACATGTGGTAAATGACGTCCTTACATGCGCAGTAGGACTCCTGGGTCACCAAACAAGCAGTCACAGGCTTATTTGAATAAAGACCAGATAAAGAGGCATGGTGTGCCACAACAACTGGGCCTGCAGTGGTTCATATCCAGCCATTAAATGTTTCAGGAGTAATAGAACAGTATTGGGTAGAGGGCAGGCAAAGGTTGTAGGAGAATAGCCCTGACACCAGTGAGGATGGAAAAAATGGAGTCTTGGCTAGGACATATTCTAATAAGGAGTCTGCACACTTACTCAGGGAGGGGTTTGTTTCTTACAATTCTGGAGTGTTGGGCAGCACATTAAGGGAGACAAACTTGCACCCAATTGTGAAACATGTGGAGGGTTGCTAGGTTGCACTACAGAAAAAGGCAGGTCCCTTTGATAAACTACCTATGCAAGGTTAGGGTGCCACCTCTTGGTGTGGTGCCCAAGAGGGATCCAGTTGCATTCAGAATTATTCACCAGTTTTTGTAACCAGAAGAGAGGTCAGATAATATTGTGTTGTTGAGCCTTGAATATGCAATGTAATGTATAACTTATCTGACAAGATTTTACAGAAATAGAAAAATGTAGGAAGTGAGCATTAATAGAAAAAGAGGCTAGTTTTAGGTTGTTCCCTATACATCTTTCTTGTTTCCATTTGCTTGCTTGTAAATGTAGGGGACACTACTTTGTGGATGGATGCCATGCTACGGGCTCTGCTATTACTTGCAGGAAATATGATACATTTAGGGGTCTATTCATGAAGCAGTGAAAAGAGTAGAGAAGTGAGCTTGTGGAGAATTTGCCCATGGCAACCACTCAGCGTTAAGGTAGCATTTTATAAAGTGCATTCTATAAAATTATACATAGCAGCTGATTGGTTGCCATGGGCAACTTCTGCACTGGCTCACTTCTCTACACTTTTCACTAAATCATGAATAGACCCCTTAAACTCCATTTTAGACTGGGCTGTTAAGGCGTAAAAAGTGTGTGAGCCATTACTTAGATTATTTTGTATTTGCAGGCCCTGCAGGGTCCTCAATTTATGGTCAGTCCATGGCACTTTACCAATGTTTGGCTATTGACTTTAGAGTGCCACTGGCACCAGAGCAATTGATAGCCCCACTATGGTAATGACAATCCTTAGCGCTGAGATTGACACAGATTTCACCTGTCAGGCCAGAAACTGCACGGATTAAAAGGATTTATCTGTGACTTGCTCAAAGTAAAAATACCATTCTCAGGCAAATACATTCATTATTAATCCACTCAGCATTTACAGGTAGGATTATGACCATGGGTCAAGTTTTCTGCAGGCACTTGATATCAAAGATAAGTGGCAGCATATTTTGACCTTATTTTACCCTATACATTTTTGAGCTTGAAGCATAGGAATATAAAAGTCGATATGAAAGTATAGTTATATTTCATACAGGAGTATAACAGGTATTCAGTGGGGGGGCGACAGATTTGGCAGTGTGGGGTTTGGAGTATCATTTGCAGTAAAATTATGGTAGCTGTCAGATCGAGAAAAAACTGGTTTGATGAGCAGTAGCCAACTCACTGCAACTTGCGGCAACAGATACCAATGCACGGTTCGGAAAAGTGGCTGTGCTGCAAGCCCTACCGTCCTACTAGTAGCTCTAAAAGATGACACTGCCAGGCAGTCTTACTGCGCATTTGTGAATTTAGCAGCGAGCAGGAGGAGGCAGAGTGATTTCAATGGAGCCCTCTTCACAATCCGGGCCACTTCTAAAAGAAATGAGTGGAGCTCAGTGGGCTGTAGGTAGCGTTTCCGCCGTCAAGCGTTCAGTTTTCGAAGCCTAATGAAAGGATGGCACCAGGACGCTATTGGTGAATGGGTCCATTATATAAAACATGTGGTAACAACTGTTTCTGCATGTATAATGGACCCACTCACTTTAATGAATAAGCTCCTTAGAACTATTCCCGATCTCTGTAGCAGTGGAGTTAATGGGGTGCAGAACAGGCTTCGGTTATTCAGATCAGACAATGAGCCAGTGATGGTGTTTAAAGCAAAACATTCCGTTGGCAGTTAGGCATATGCCAGGGATTGATAAGAAAATAACAGATACATTGTCTAAAGGTGGCCATCCACTACTCAGACATAGCATCAGATTTCTCTTGAACTCTCCCGGGAGCGTCCTGGGAATCGGATCAGACCCTGGCTTTAATTTTCATTACATTCACTTCAGATATATCTGATGCAATTAATATATCATGTGCCAGATCGCATCAGATATATCTGATGCACACATGCTACATGTGATTGATCTGATGCTGCTGCTGCCGCTGTTCCCCCTCTTGGTGGGTGGGAGTGGTCAGGGAGATGCCAGTCAAGTGACGCTTCAGATGAATCTGATCAGATACATCTGAAGTAAAAAAAACAATCCGATGTGCACCTGTTTTCTTCAAATTCAGATAAATAGTTGGGGCAGCCTCAGAGATCTGTAGTTCAGACATATCTGACACTGGAGTGAGCATTGGATCTGAAGAGCCATCCAATGTGACACTTTTCTTCAGATATGACGGTCAGATGCGTCGAAATCTGAAGAAAACTGCCCAAATCATTTAAAAATTCTCTACTTACACATCAGAGTCTCTGTAGCACATAACTGCTGTCTACTGCAGACATTGGGAAAATTGGGTATGGTTAACAGGTGGTCGGGATCCCGGTGGTCAGGAGACCGACGCCGGAATCCCGACAGTCGGAAACCCGACAGAGGTGCGTTAAGTCCCCTCGCGGGCTAGCTGCGCTCGCCACGCTTCGCTTTCACACTATTATATTCCCCCTCGGTTGGTGGCATGGACCCAACAAGCGAGCGTTTACCAGGATCCCGACCATCAGGAAATTAACTGCGGCCCCCAAAGGATGCATTGGGGGTTGGATGTGAATGATACTCAGTTAAATTAAAAGGAGCTGGCCCTTGTTATTAGGATGTCTACGAAATAGCAGGGGAAGGGGAGACAGATCAATTTGGGAAAGCTACTCAAGTCTAACATACATGAGTTTCTGAACATGTGCCTATACGTTCCCAAATATTTAATAATGTATGAGGATGTAACAAAGGTCACAGCTGTACAACTGTGATGAGAGCTAGTTTGGACGCTGCAGGGGCTAACGCTGCCCATTTGAGTACTCACAGAGCAGCTGGTGAAGGGGTTGTCAGCCCCTACAAATATCAAAAGAACAAGAAGTAGTGAAACTGGCACTAGTATATACAATTAATAATATATGATGGATGGAATATGGTAAAGAAAATGCTGAGTTAAAAAAAACCCCCACTAAAAATAAATTCACATGGTCTAAATAGCAACCACTAGCTAGGCCACAGGTATATTAGGTATATTAGTGCCGTGCAATACCAGACTGGCTCCTATATTAATCAGTGTTTAATTTAAGACTTTCTCCTTTGTGTCCATAAGGGATCCAATTTTAGCAACAAGGTATTACCAGTACGTGAATCTTGTATGTCCAAAGAGTCCATTTAGTAACCCAATTTGCAGATTAACAGGCTGAAGGAGTATCCACCAGGTATCCAGAACACTGCAGAATGTTCCAAGGAGAATGGCTAAGACCACGCAGAAGTCCAGTGGAATAACAGGAGTCCAGATACGAGCTCAAAGCATTTCCCTGGGCTGTGGTCACCCAGCTTCCTCAGGAGCTCCATCCTTCAGCTGCTGGGAAAGAGCTATGGTAAAGGAAAAGAACTCCAGACCACAGTGCGCAATAAACCTAAAGAGCTGCTAGCTGATGATCATACATGTGCATCCAATTACACAATAGAAGACAATGTGACCCAAAAAAAATGTACGTCAATATTAGCGCTAATTAGGAACCATGAATAGTATATGATTACACCAATGTGTGCAGTATAGGCAGAAAGACTGATTCACCATATGCGGAGGGAGACGTCCTCAAGATTATCTCTCCTAGATCATCAGTTTTCCTCCTTCTGTGAATTCAGGAATCAGATCTATATGGCTTTAAGCCTGCAAAAAAAAAGTGTCACCTCTCCCTATTTGTGTAGGAGAATAGCTCAAGGGACACTTTAGACAAAACTGATCATGGTGCAGTATCTTTTAAAATTGACACAATTTATTTTTAACAAGATGCACTTACACCTAAAAAGATAAAAGACAGCATGTAACAAAGAATTTCCTTTGGCATATCACCAGCAGTAGCAGTCCTTGAATGGGGGAGTCCTGAAGCGTCAGATGGTAATAGCTGAGTGGAAGTATGAGCTCCGGATGCTCAACCACCACGAGACCGCAGAGACACCCCTCAAGGTAGCAGATGAAGTCCAAGTGTAGTAGCCACGCTTAACGCGTTTCGGACGATGATCGTCCTTCGTCAGAAGCATGGCTAATATGAACATGTCCACAGTATTTATCCCCTCCTAATTGGGGATACCCAGCTGCAAACAATCCCCGGTGTTCGGCGCCGTCGTATCCTCACGCATGCGCACCAGATCTCCAAACGCGAAAGCCGGAAGTGACCTTAGCGGTTCACCGCTGACCGGAAGTTGTAATGTTTGCGTTCCAGCGCCGGGATTCTTCATCTCCGGTTAGTATAATCAAAATCCATTTCTCAGAAAGGTTTAAAGAATAACTCAAACCACATTAAAAGTCCACATGCATGAGTCCATCATAAAAACATGAAAAAAAAATATAAAAACGAAAAAGATCATTAATATACGAGACTCTCATAACAGTACTGATATTAGAAAAGTGTGCAAGATAAAAATGGCAGAGAGAACCCAGACTAGGTTAAAAAACATTTGAGTTCGAATTCACCGTTTAGGCCCCCTGGAGACAGGGTACCCAAACGGTGAATCCACCTCATTTCTGTTTGCGACAAACGTCTTTCTAAATCCCTAGTCCTCCATTTGGGAAGAATTAACTGAATCCCACAGAACGATTTAAAAAAACATTCTTTTGAATCGTGCAGTTTTTTAAAATGCGATGAGACGGTATGGGTATCTAAACCCTTTCTAATGTTGTAAATGTGCTCCGCCCATCTAACCTTCGCACATCGGGTCGTTTTCCCCACATAAAAGAGCCCACATGAACACTCCAAAATGTAAATCACATTTTTTGAGTGACATGTTATGAACTCCTTTATGGGATAAGAGTGACCGTTCACCTTAAATTCTGTTACCTTTCGGGTAGATGATTTAACAGTTCTACACATCAAACAGTCACCGCAGCGGTGGAAACCCTTGGTTCTGATACTTTGCCTTGGATTGGTATCCACACTGCTTCTCACTAATTGTTTTTTTAGGGCTGGGGCCTTCCTATAAATGAAGACTGGTTTAACAGGGAGTAATGGTCCTAAAACGGAATCTTGTTTTAAAATGTTCCAATTATTCCTAATCACACGTTCAATCCCTTTAAAAGAAGTGCTATATTGGCTAATAAAGGCCCATTTTAATCTTTCGTCTGTAGGTCTGGAATCATTCCTCGATGTTAGTAAGGTCTCTCTATCTATATTAGTTATTCTCAACCTAGCCTCATCCAGAGACTCGCAAGAGTATCCTTTCTCCATAAAGCGTTCAGACATCTCAGTAAGTTGCTGGTCACAAACCTGTGCATTAGAACAGTTTCTTTTTACCCTTGCAAATTGGCTGAAGGGAATGCCATTCAACCAACTTGCATGATGCAGGCTCGTTCTCTCTATAAAACTGTTACAGTCCGTTGCTTTTCTATATGTCTTTGTATTAACTTTCCCTTCGTCAATATAGACACTTAAATCAAGGAAAGAGACCTCCTTTTTGCTCCTAGTAAATACTAGTTTGATCGACATGGTATTATAATTCAAATCATCACAAAAGGTGTTAAGTGATTCCTCCGCTCCTCGCCAAACAAAAAAAGATATCATCTATGTAGCGCCGCCAGGACACCAGGCCGGCCACCAGCTCGCCATCATGCCATATGCGATGGTCTTCCCAATAGGCCATGAACAAGTTTGCGTAGCTGGGGGCGAACCTGGTGCCCATGGCAGTGCCCACCTTCTGTAAATAAAAAGTACCATCAAAAATGAAGTAATTATTCAACAAAATAAACCTAATGCTTTCCAAGATGAAAGCCTTCACAACTTCACTGAGAGTACTCATGTTTAAAAAATATGAGACTGCTAATAAGCCTTTTTCAAGGTCTATTATCGTATAAAGGGTGCAAACGTCTGCTGTACATAAAAAATCCCCCTCTTCCCATTTATATTGGTTAATCCTCCTCAAGGTGTCACCAGTATCTTTCAAGAATGCTTTTGTCTGCTGCACAAGCGGTTGGAGATAGTGGTCAACAATCGCTGATAAATTACTCGTCAGGCTATTACATCCCGACACAATTGGTCTACCTGGGGGGTGGAGGGGGTCCTTATGAATCTTAGGGAGAACATACAAAGTGGGAATAGAAGGTTCTGCGATATTTAAAAAGTCAAATTCTTTCTTTGTTATGGCTTTTGATTCCAAAGCCCTGGTACTTAATTCCTGTAGGGCCTTCATAATCTTATGGGTAGGATCTGCCTTTAATTTTAAGTACGTTTTCCCATCATTCAACTGTCTGAAAACTTCCTGCATGTAAGTCTCCCTATTCATAAGGACCACCTCTCCACCCTTATCCGCAGGCTAAATCACCAAATCCTCATCATTTTTCAAGCTCTGTACAGCCTCAAACTCCTTTTTAGTAAGATTTAATCTTTTATTTCTCTTATTGCCCTTTAGAACAGTCCTCTCTATTTCTTCACATACAATTTTATTAAAAACATCTAGGCAATTTCCCTTTGCTTGACTCGGATAAAAAGAAGAAGGAGGTTTAAATACCGAGATATCTATCTCATGGGGCTCTTTAGGGGTTATAGTGTCAGTATCCTCTTTTAATTTAAAAAAACGTTTAATGGTTAATTTCCGAACAAACTTTTGAACAACTAAAAAGATGTCAAAAGAATTGGACTCATGCATGTGGACTTTTAATGTGGTTTGAGTTATTCTTTAAACCTTTCTGAGAAATGGATTTTGATTATACTAACCGGAGATGAAGAATCCCGGCGCTGGAACGCAAACATTACAACTTCCGGTCAGCGGTGAACCGCTAAGGTCACTACCGGCTTTCGCGTTTGGAGATCTGGTGCGCATGCGTGAGGATACGACGGCGCCGAACACCGGGGATTGTTTGCAGCTGGGTATCCCCAATTAGGAGGGGATAAATACTGTGGACATGTTCATATTAGCCATGCTTCTGACGAAGGACGATCATCGTCCGAAACGCGTTAAGCGTGGCTACTACACTTGGACTTCATCTGCTACCTTGAGGGGTGTCTCTGCGGTAACGTGGTGGTTGAGCATCCGGAGCTCATACTTCCACTCAGCTATTACCATCTGACGCTTCTGGACTCCCCCATTCAAGGACTGCTACTGCTGGTGATATGCCAAAGGAAATTCTTTGTTACATGCTGTCTTTTATCTTTTTAGGTGTAAGTGCATCTTGTTAAAAATAAATTGTGTCAATTTTAAAAGATACTGCACCATGATCAGTTTTGTCTAAAGTGTCCCTTGAGCTATTCTCCTACACAAATAGGGAGAGGTGACACTTTTTTTTTGCAGGCTTAAAGCCATATAGATCTGATTCCTGAATTCACAGAAGGAGGAAAACTGATGATCTAGGAGAGATAATCTTGAGGACGTCTCCCTCCGCATATGGTGAATCAGTCTTTCTGCCTATACTGCACACATTGGTGTAATCATATACTATTCATGGTTCCTAATTAGCGCTAATATTGACGTACATTTTTTTTGGGAAAGAGCTGCCAAGCACCCGGCAAATGGATTACATACCATCACTGTCGGACTGCAGCACAGTGGCGCCCTCCACAGTGTAATGCTCTACATGGCCATGTACCTGGCATAATGGTCGAGCCGTCCCTGTTTCTCCTGTTCATCCATAATCAGTTGGTAGAACTGAATAAGAAGAAGCATTGTTTGTTTACCTAAACTTCATTCTCTCCAGTTCTAACCAGACCTGCCCAGTGAACCTAGCACAAAGCCCAAAATAAACCTTGAATCTGTCACAGGGGTAATTCAGACCTGATCGCTAGAGTGCGTTTTTTGCATACATGCGATCAGGTAGTCACCGCCTACAGGGGTAGGGTGAAATCGCTGTGCAGGGGTGCGATCACATGTGCAGGAGAGCTGCACAAACAGAAGTTTGTGCAGTCTTTGCACAGCCCAAGACTTACCCACTTTGATGATCGGTATCCGGAGCTGACGTCACGATTCCTCCCACAAAACGCTGGGTCCCGCCTGCGTTTTTCCGGAGACTCCTCAAAAACGGTTAGTTGCCACCCACAAACGCCCTCTTCCTGTCAATCTCCTTGTGTTCGCCGATGCAATGGAATTTTTCGCACCGTCCCGTCGCTGCCCGGCGTGCCCCATCGCTGCGGACCGTCGCGCCTGCGCATTGCGGTGCATACGCATGCGCAGTTTAGATCTGATCGCCTGCTGTGCGAAAACGCACAGCAGCGATCAGGTCTGAATCGGCCCCACAGTCATTAGGATTATAAGCAGGTACAGCTCCAAAAGATACCAGGTATTTATATATGACTGTAGAGATACAGAAAGACCTTCAGTTGTAAGCCTATTTAGAATTTATACTGTACATAAAGGGTAAAATGGTGGCGGAAGATTTTGGGCGAGGGGTAGTGAGAACATTGGATTCATATAAGAGTTGATAAAAGAAATGGGCAGATAGGTATAAGAAATGAAATTTAAAAGTTATTAATAAATAGTAATATTGATGGATGAATAAATAAATAAATAAATAAATAAATAACTAATGATAAGTGGAAACAAGGGGGAAACTGAAAAGGTAGATGGATTTTAGAATAAAGTGTGAGTTCTATGGATGTTTACTCAAGTATGTTGAATGACTTGATGTAATATTGTATGCATGCCCCATCAAGGAATGCATATGCAAGGACTAAGGGGTATATTTACTAAGCAGTGGCAAGAGCAGAGAAGTGAGCCAGTGGAGAAGTTGCCCATGGCAACCAATCAGCACTGAAGTAACATCTATAATTTGCATACTATAAAAGGATACAGAGCTGCTGATTGGTTGATGGGGAAATATCTCCACTGGCTCACTTCTCCGCTCTTATCACTGCTTAGTAAATGTACCCCTTATTACCCACAGTGGGCTGGTTTAAGGGATGTGGAGTAACCACTGGGGCAGTACTTAGCACTCATCTTTAAGCAAGTGCAGTTGATGTTGCTGTGGTAATGACATGGGGAATAAAAAATCCCTGTATGTGGAGAGTGCTCAGCCAGAGGCCTTTCTCCAGATCTCCGAATTGTGTGCTGGTGTATGGTGGTGCTGAATGAGGTGAATATTCCAAAGTTTTTACATTTTGCTTATCTTTAAGTGGCAGTTCTCATTTGCTAAGCTTGGGGATCTTGGGGAGGATTACCTTAACGGTAGGCAGTGTGGATGTGCCAACTACAAGATGACCTGCAATGCAGTTGCAATTCTGTGTTTATTAATTTTATTACTTGATTTTATTATGGTGTTTTTTTTCACAGAATGCAGCATATACAGTAGTTGACCTTTATGAACTTTGCCCCCAAAATCAAAGGAAGGCGGTGTTATCCTTCCAGTAATTTTTAGGAACATAAGCTCTGGCACATCCAATGAATAAGTTGCACCAGTATTCTTCCAGTCCGCAGACACTTGCACATGTTCCCGGAGATTGGGGATATAGGAGCCCACTTCTAAGAGAGCACCTGAAGACCTTATACATGTCCGTTTTTCTGTTTTTCACTTTTGTGATAGAAACAAAGGTTTCTGCATAACATTTCAGATTCACTCTGCATTTGTGTTTGGACTACTTGAGTGGCAAGAAAGGCCTCTATAGTTATAACAGTTATATACAGTACTAATTGTTAATAAATACTCAGGGCCTGATTCAGATTTGTTGCGAAAAAGCCTATACTGCTGCGATTTTTCAGGCTACAGGGGAAACCCCCAGTGGGCCCCACCGCCTGAGGGCCCACCCCTTCCCCTAGGGAACAGGTTCCAGACTGTGCACTTGCATTATACATTATCCATGTTACAGTATGCTGCACAGGACTACGTTGTATTTTCTACAGTGCATTGCTGTTATTAAACATGGACTAGTAGTATTTGCTATGTATATATATTTATCAAGGGCACAGCCCATGCACTCTCTAATGGTTAGCCAAGCCCCTATGTTGGCTGGCCACACCTCTAAGCATGGGTCCCTATCCAACACTGTACAGACTTGACAAACAGCGCAAGTGAAACAGCCACTCAGAATTGACTAGAGATGCCCACCGGAGCCATTGCAAAATCTCAGCAAGCGCGTACTCATTTTCAAATCCAAGGAACATCAACCCTTCTGAGTGAGTCTATGGTTTGCGGAGTTGCCAGGGGAGCTACAATGCTGGCTCCATGTTTTCTGTATGACATCGCAGATGTAAGCAGAGACACGCCCTAAAACGGTCATGACATGCGTGTTTGCCGCCACTTCCTGTTACCTCCCCCAAGCGGTCTCTGACTGTCAATCAAAAGAAACAAATGTCCAGATGCGCTGCCACAGCTGCCAGTAAGGGACTGTCAGTCCCAAAGAAATATGAAAAGTAAAGAATAAACTGGCGCTTTGTTTTTCTCCAATATTAATAAACCATGTGGATGAATTAAAAAAGTATATTTATTGTCTAAAACAACACATGCAACAGATAAAAAAGGATTAATCCAATAAAAACATATATAAGGGCATAGAATGAGCTGAAAAGATAGGTAATGATGGTTGCTGCTGATAAGTGTCCTTTAAAAGGATCCCGGAATGGAAAAAGTTAATGAATCCCTGGGGAAGATGTTATTTAAGTACAGCTGGTATTACCCATGATGATGGAGGCTTCCAGAGACTTGAAAATGAACAGCAGGCAGGCTGTAGTAATGATGTAGAAAATGGGTCTCTCCAATCGGTGCTGTATGATGAAATCCCTCAGGGTAAATTCTCCAAATGTGGAAATGAAAAGTCCATATCAAGATCCTTTAAAGCACAGGACGGACAAGGATGATGGCAGCAGCTTGACACTTAACACGTTTCCCTAGGCTCGGTCACCTAGCTTCATCAGAAGTATAGCTCAATTCAGAAATGGGATCTATTTAAACCCCCTTAATGACCTGATGCCCCACAGGTGCGATGTACACACTTTATTTAATCATCCACATTTTCAGTGTTAACAGCAAATTACCACACTCTATAAATAGTTAGATAGTAAGTAGGAGGCAAACCCACAATAATAATAATAATAATAAAAGAACCACTTAATTCATACACAAACATAGAAATAAATATATCTGACATCATGAGGGTCAAGGGTCATAGTAATCATGTGACTTATCCCCCAGAGATAGATGCATGTTTTCTACTCAAATCTATGATTCATCCAGAATTCCTAATAGCTTAGGGAGCAATGCAAAATAGGACCTAAAAAAAACTATTAGTGATTCAAACCTCCGTCCATATTAGGACGATCGTAATCTTCCCCACAGCCCTGTAAAGTGCGCCGTGAGCTCCTTCCGGGTCACATGACCTCCGTTGACCAATAGGTATACATTGTGTAGACCTAGTGGTTACTAGGTAACACATAGACGCATCTCCTTGACGCGTAATAACAGCGTCCTCCGGTCACATGACCGAAACACGTTGGGCGCACTAATGTTTGGTACATGGTTGCTAAGTGACGCCTACAAACATCTCCGCAATAGACGCTGACGGCGCCCCTCGGTCACATAACCGGGAATACAGAGGGTTGTGATTATATTTTTATACATTTATGTGAGAGGTATGACCCCTGACTTTATACACAATCTATTCAGTAACATATAAACACATTATTTACTAATTACTACAACAACATATATAGCAATCCAGGTCCCATTAAAGAATGTAACCAATATTAACCAATATTGAATGTAAATTAGTGGCATAACTAATACCCCTTTCACATCGCACAAATAACCCAGTATCGACACGGCATATTGCCGTGTCGAACCGGGTCAGTGTGCGATGTGAAAGGTCCTTTGACGATTTAGCGGGTCGCCTGACCCGGTAATTCAACCCGGTAAAAAAGAAGGGTTTTACCCGGGTTGATTACCGGGTCAGGTGCGGTGTGAATGGGAGCCGTGTCGATGCGACACGGTTCCCATTCACAGCATAGGGAGAGGCGGCGCAGGAGATGAGCTCATCTCCCGGCGCAGCCTCCACCCCCGCCCCTGCTGCTGCTGCTCCCTCCGCTGCTATGGCAACCGACCCGGTATATTGCCGGGGTCGGAAAGCCAGCAGCGGAGCGCAAATGCCGGATCCCACCCGGTAAGTACACGTTTGTCTTACCGGGTAGGATCCGGCATTTGCGGTCTGAATGCGGTGTGAATAGATTGGTACCATCATTACCTATCTTTTCAGCTCATTCTATGCCCTTATATATGTTTTTATTGGATTAATCCTTTTTTATCTGTTGCATGTATTGTTTTAGACAATAAATATACTTTTTTAATTCATCCACATGGTTTATTAATATTGGAGAAAAACAAAGCGCCAGTTTATTCTTTACCTCTGACTGTCAATCACTCTGAAAAGAAATCCTCACTGCGAGCAGCATCGCTAAAGTACCTTGACGCATGTGCAGTTATCTGAAAATCGCTCAGCTACGTAAATACTGGCATTGCGTATAAGTCAGGATCAGGCCCTAAGTCTGGACCAGGTTTTAGTGCTCTCTCTCCTTACCCTCCTTTCCTGCTTTTTGGACTACAGTATCATGAGATGTTCCTAGTAGCTAGGGACTATTTATGCATAGTGTTGTTATTAGGCTTCATCACTACTACACATTATTGTTACCTGTATGGAGACATATTATTATGGTCATTCTGAGTTAGGTGGATAGGAGGGAGCCTCAGGCTTCTATATAAAAGCATGGCGTGAAATGTAGAGGATTGTGGGATACCTATGCTACATCAATATTAAAAATTCTAATTTAGAGGACAAATCAAAAGACTAGTGGAAAGTGTCAGCAATTCCAGGATTCAGCCTTAAGTATTATTATTTGACTTTCAGCTACCTACTCCTTTTACAGTAATGCATGTGGATCAAGCAATGGAACAGACTGGATCTACAGTTCTTTCTATATTGTACTTTCTACAATAATTCCTTCTATTTTCCCAATGAGACACTTCCTACACAATCTTATATTGCTCTACTCCGTATAACTAAAATACAACTACACAAGTCAAGAAGAAACAGTATTTATTAGAAAAGAAAACAATATATTATAGAAATCTCTGAAAGGTCACCTTGTCTCATTTCACTACAGCCACAACTCATCATCTGTCACACCGCTCTCTGAGAGCCTGCGCCAGGCAGGCATGGAACACACACACACACACACACACACACACACACACACACACACACACACACACACAAGCACACACACTTCCCTAGGGGGGATAAAACATACAGACCATGTTTACATTGCCTGGACATTTACAGTTCTCTTATATAAGGGCACAGCTGATATGGGGCAGAATTTAAGATTCACATATATAAATACAGACTCCCCCTTCTACACTCTCCCCCTTCTGCAAATTGGACCATTTGTTTGTCCTTTTCCTCTCTGCCCCCCTCCCCCTCTGTTCTCTCTTCAGTTCACATCTTCTCTGTAACTTTAATTCTCTGGGCAGCGCAGTAGGTCATATTTCACATATCCAACTTTTTCCACTTGCTTGCGCCACGTCATACGCCAGAAGAAGTGATCCTGGAGGAAGTAGTATTTACCTGCGGGAGGGAAATTTGTGAGTTTGTGAAGATGGCAAATGACAAGGGCAAGAAGCCAAATGAAAACCTTGTGAAAACATATATTATCATAGTTATTACAAGTCAGGACTGACTATGGAACCCATTTAAAATATAGTATTATTTTCGTAAATCTTAAGGTAATAGAAATAAAAATGGCACAGTATGATATATGGCCAGGAATCATTTTGTTGGGTTCCCGGGCAGGTCCATATTGAATAATATGTAACCTAATCCAGAAATGGGATTTTAGCACTGAGAATGCCATGTACGTGCTCCAGGCTGGGGTCTGCGCTGTAAGGGCATGGGAGAGTCAGTGCAGCTTTTACTCCTAGCTCTAAATAATCAGCTGCAATAAAAACACTAATACCACTTTCACAGAGAAAAAAGACAAAGTAAAGCAAATTTGCGGGTCAAGTATTTGGACATGATAATTTGTGGATCAACATGGGTTTTGCTTCTGTGTGAAAGGGTTGCAATTCCTGTGCTTTTGACCCCAGTAAAAACTAAAAACCAGGATCAAAGTCCCGAGAATGTCGACCCTGGTTGACCCTTTCACACAGGAAAAGGACCTGTGTTGATCCACATATTTCCAGGTCCAAATGCTTGACCTGCCAATTTGCTTTCCTGTGTGAAAAGGGTATTAAAAAAGGTTTCTGCTGCTAATGAAATATGTAAGGACATGAACTAAACTTGTACATATGGATGCTTTGTAATTGCCCTATTACTACTGCTGTTGCTGCTGCTACTACCAGTGGTGCCGAGAGAGGGGGGAGAGGGTACAAATTACCTGGGCCCAGGGTCTGATGGAGGGGCCCAGTGAGGGCCCAGGTCCTCCCCTTACCTGGCAGTAGCAGCTGCAGCTCTTCTCCTCAGCCTAGCACATGCCTCCTATGATTACACCACGCCCCCTAAAAAGTAGTTGGGCCAAGCAAGGGGCAAGCTCCTGAGAGGTGTTCCTCATGTGCTAGACATGCCCCCAAAGAGGTGTGGGCATGCCCCCGGCATGCTGTGAAGGGTGCCCAGGAAGTTGTACCTGGGCCCATGATTTCTCTTAGCAGCCCTGGCTACTACTACTGCTGCTGCTACTACTGCTACTACTTCTACTAATGCTGCAACTTCTGCTGCTGCTACTACTGCTGCTACTACTGTTACAACTTCTGCTGCTGCTATTACTACTGCTACTACTGCTGCTGCTACTACTGCTACTACTACTGCTGCTGCTACTACTGCTACTACTACTACTAATGCTGCTACTACTGTTACAACTACTACTGCTGCTGCTACTACTTCTACTAATGCTGCAACTTCTGCTGCTGCTACTACTGCTGCTACTACTGTTACAACTACTACTGCTGCTACTACTACTACTACTACTACTACTACTGCTGCTACTTCTGCTGCTGCTACTACTGCTACTACTACTACTGCTGCTACTACTGTTACAACTACTACTGCTGCTACTACTACTACTACTACTACTACTACTGCTGCTACTTCTGCTGCTGCTACTACTGCTACTACTACTACTAATGCTGCTACTACTGCTACTACTACTACTAATGCTGCTACTACTGTTACAACTTCTGCTGCTGCTATTACTACTGCTACTACTGCTGCTGCTACTACTGCTACTACTACTGCTGCTGCTACTACTGCTACTACTACTACTAATGCTGCTACTACTGTTACAACTACTACTGCTGCTGCTACTACTTCTACTAATGCTGCAACTTCTGCTGCTGCTACTACTGCTGCTACTACTGTTACAACTACTACTGCTGCTACTACTACTACTACTACTACTACTACTGCTGCTACTTCTGCTGCTGCTACTACTGCTACTACTACTACTGCTGCTACTACTGTTACAACTACTACTGCTGCTACTACTACTACTACTACTACTACTGCTGCTACTTCTGCTGCTGCTACTACTGCTACTACTACTACTAATGCTGCTACTACTGCTACTACTACTACTAATGCTGCTACTACTGTTACAACTACTTCTGCTGCTGCTACTACTGCTACTACTACTACTACTGCTGCTACTACTGCTACTACTACTGCTACTACTACTACTAATGCTGCTACTACTGCTACTACTACTACTGCTGCTACTACTGTTACAACTACTACTGCTGCTACTACTACTACTACTACTACTACTGCTGCTACTTCTGCTGCTGCTACTACTGCTACTACTACTACTAATGCTGCTACTACTGCTACTACTACTACTAATGCTGCTACTACTGTTACAACTACTTCTGCTGCTGCTACTACTGCTACTACTACTACTACTGCTGCTACTACTGCTACTACTACTGCTACTACTACTACTAATGCTGCTACTACTGTTACAACTACTACTGCTGCTGCTACTACTTCTACTAATGCTGCAACTTCTGCTGCTGCTACTACTACTGTTACAACTTCTGCTGCTGCTACTACTGCTACTACTACTGCTGCTGCTACTACTGCTACTACTACTACTACTAATGCTGCTACTACTGCTGCTACTACTGTTACAACTACTGCTGCTGCTACTACTACTACTACTACTACTAATGCTGCTACTACTGCTGCTACTACTGTTACAACTTCTGCTGCTGCTACTACTGTTACAACTACTGCTGCTGCTACTACTGCTACTACTACTACTAATGCTGCTACTACTGCTGCTACTACTGTTACAACTACTGCTGCTGCTACTACTACTACTACTACTACTAATGCTGCTACTACTGCTGCTACTACTGTTACAACTTCTGCTGCTGCTACTACTGTTACAACTACTGCTGCTGCTACTACTGCTACTACTACTACTAATGCTGCTACTACTGCTGCTACTACTGTTACAACTACTGCTGCTGCTACTACTACTACTACTACTACTACTAATGCTGCTACTACTGCTGCTACTACTGTTACAACTACTGCTGCTGCTACTACTACTACTACTACTACTAATGCTGCTACTACTGCTGCTACTACTGTTACAACTTCTGCTGCTGCTACTACTGTTACAACTACTGCTGCTGCTACTACTGCTACTACTACTACTAATGCTGCTACTACTGCTGCTACTACTGTTACAACTACTGCTGCTGCTACTACTACTACTACTACTACTAATGCTGCTACTACTGCTGCTACTACTGTTACAACTACTGCTGCTGCTACTACTACTACTACTACTACTACTACTAATGCTGCTACTACTGCTGCTACTACTGTTACAACTACTGCTGCTACTACTGCTGCTACTACTGCTGCTGCTACTACTACTGCTACTACTTCTACTAATGCTGCAACTTCTGCTGCTGCTACTACTGCTGTTACAACTACTGCTGCTGCTACTACTGCTACTACTTCTACTAATGCTGCAACTTCTGCTGCTGCTACTACTGCTGTTACAACTACTGCTGCTGCTACTACTGCTGCTACTACTGTTACAACTACTGCTGCTGCTACTACTACTACTACTACTACTACTACTACTGCTGCTACTACTGCTGTTACAACTACTGCTGCTGCTACTACTGCTACTACTTCTACTAATGCTGCAACTACTGCTGCTGCTACTACTGCTGCTACTACTGTTACAACTACTGCTGCTGCTACTACTACTACTACTACTACTACTACTACTGCTGCTACTACTGCTGTTACAACTACTGCTGCTGCTACTACTGCTGCTACTACTGTTACAACTACTGCTGCTGCTACTACTACTACTACTACTACTACTAATGCTACTACTACTGTTACAACTACTGCTGCTGCTACTACTGCTGCTACTACTGCTTCTGCTACTTTTGCTGCTGCTACTGCTGCTACTACTGCTTCCACTAATAATACTGCTGCTGCTGCTACTACTGCAACTACTGTTACTGCTGCTACTACTACTACTACTGATACTCATGATGATAAAACCCTTTTCATTGGATATAGATCTGTTCACGTTGCATAGAACCCACACATCTGTATTGGGCATGTCCTCACCATTGCGGGACATATATGTGTATGCAGATGTGACTGGAGAGGGGGGACAGGGATGGGGCGGTATAATATAGGCAGAGTGCAGTATATAGAATATCATATATTAGTCAAATTAAACAGCAAATGTGTTTTTCACTATGAAAACAAATATTAAGAAAAAAGTTTCTTGTGCTTACGTTTCAATGCTGTGTACATGTGTGTGGGTCTATGTACTGTATGCCTGATGTTACCTGATGCATATGTTACTTATGCTGAGCTATATTTAAGTACATTGGGTTACCCTGGGCCAGATGCATCATCGCTTGGAAAGTGATAAAATGGAGAGTGAAAAAGTACCAGCCAATCAGCTCCTAACTGACATTTTTCAAACACAGCCTGTGACATGGAAGTTAGGAGCTGATTGGCTGGTACTTTTTCACTCTCCATTTTATCACTCACCAAGTGATGATGCATCTAGCCCCATGTATATGAATGTATAGGAACAGGTAATGCAGATATGATACCGTGACTACCCAAACATACTGTAGATGCGATCTACTTTAGAGAAGTGTCCCCAGTGTCCACGGCATCCCCCATATCCTACAATGCTTGCTGTAAATATACTGTATATATCATTACCTTGGTACACAAAGACTTCATGAGAGTCAGTAGGAACTCCAGGAAAATCTTCACCTGTGTTCTGTGGGTATCCCCTATCTATTGCCTCTGACTTCACATCGAGTCTGTTATAAGGAAACACAATGATGCATTCATTAGAACTGAAGAAACACTATTCATTTTATAACGTAAAGGTCCCTCACCATCTTCTAAAGTGCAATTAAGAGGCCAACATTACATATATTAATCATTATAATTACTAGCTCTGTCAGTCAGATTGCATCACATAAGCATCTTGAATACATGGGCTGAGATTCCTTGAATACAGAGTCTGAAAACTGTGATCAAATATCAGTATAGTCAATAGAGTTTTACATTGTATCCATGTATCTAAATAGGCTTTCACACTTCCTATGCCCAACCTTTCTTCTCTACGATTGTCAAACTTTTCCTGGTTATTTTACCTCCAGTAGTTTTCACCGTTGAATAACAGGGCCTTGCCATTATCCCGTGTAATAGCACCCAAGATTTTATCCACATTCTTGTCCAAGCCCAACTTTTCAAGACTACGAGGGCCCAAGACAGTATTCCCAGTGTATTGCCAAAATTTGCGCCCTGTAGAGGGAAATACATTGTTATGGTTTATATAATATGGATATTTCTAAAAACACTGTAAGGCTACCTGTGCTCATAAGCAGTACAAGTCCCAGCATATTCTTCCACCCATAGATCTTACAGGTGGCATGGTGGCACAGTGGTTAGCATTAGTGCTTTACACTGGAGTCATGAGTTTTGATCAGGGCACTATCTGTGTGTAGTTGTTATCTTCCCCCACGTGCTTACTTTCCTGGGCACTGAAGTTTTAAACCACAGACAAGCAGCATTATACTGGTAGGTTAATGATAGTGGCTTTGTGAGGAAAAGAATTTAAAACTAGAAGCACCCATGGTGCTGTGTATACAACAACATTCTGTAATTGGTGCATACAATTTTAGCACTATATATTTAGTTTTTTTTAGAAATAAACCTTTCCATAGGTTAGCAGGGCATGCTGTCTCGGCTAGAGTGCCACTCATTGCCTTAATCTGTTGTAGCAAAATAGATTTTAGAATTACATTTTCTTTAAGTGGACATTGAAATTCCCAAAGCTACATTGCTATCAGATATACAGATCTTCTACCTGAGAAAAAGAAGATCTTCTTGCTTTTGGGGTCCTGGAATGCAGTGTCAATGTTGGCGGGTAGAGCAGGCCATGTGTCTGAGATTTTGAGAGCAGACGTAGGGGGGCCTTTGGCAGGTAATTTCCAGTACACCCTGAAATATAAATTGGAAGATTTCATCCAAAAGAACAGAAATGCATACAGGAATTCTAGGAGGATCTGCTTTGAATTTCTTAAATAAATGTCACTATATACTCTATTCCTCTTACCCATCCTTAAAGAAATGAAGTTCCCCCTGTAGTTCTGCGATAGCATCAAATATCTTTATTCTACAAGCGTTTTGGGATGGGTCCACGGGGGATTCAGATGGGCTCACACTGGTGGTGGTGGTGGTCCTAGTTGAAGGGGTAGTTTGTGGGCTTGGCTTCTTGGTGGGATTTGGTGGAGTGGGATTGGGTCCAGATCTAGGACCTGAAAATGTAGACAATGGTTAATAATGCAGTTCCTTCACTCATACTACCTCAGTATGTTCTGTCATTAACCATTATGAATTGCTGTATTGCTTTGTAATATATCATAGATGCACAGACGCTGACAGCATAGGACACAGTGTCTCTTTTATCTATTTTTTGTTGTTGTTAATTATTGCATTCTTCAAAGGGTCATTAGCAAATACAATTATCACAATGCCAATTTAAACTTCAACAATTTACCAATATCCGATTACTTCTAATATTTGCTTAATTTAGTTCATTATAAAATGGCTATATTTAATTTATTGAAAAGGCAAAACAACACTTTTTCTCATCTGTACTAATATTTGTCTAGCAGAAAAGCCTTTGTTTTATATAGCGATTTGCTGTTAGCCCCTATGCAATAAAAGGTCTTCCAGTGATAACCCTAATTCTTCTACCTCTCACCACTTCAGCAATGTGTCGCTTTTGTGTCCCTTCACAACCAATCCACATTTACAGGTTGCCAAGCAACAGCACAATTGGCACCAAAAATGTTTTATGTATGAGAAGTAAAGCAGAAGTGGCTGCTTTTAATTACCATAAACCGACTTTTATGTCAGATCACTGTACACCGCAATAAATATTTGCAAAACACAAATAATGGTTCACAGGAATTTAATGCATGCTGGAAATAAGCGTTCATTTCCTTACCATATAAATACTGTATCCCGCTGACATCATCAGAGTGAAGCTGGAAGTCACTCACATACTTATACATGGGGTACATCAGGGCATCCTGGACACTGCTGTGCTCTAGGCCTAATGCATGACCAAATTCATGTGCTGCCACCAGGAATAAACTGTAACCTGGGAGAAAGTAATCATTGTGAGCTCTAGTACATGTTACAGTGCAAGTTATCCAAACACAAACCGAAATGCCTGAGGTGGGTACAGCACATTGCAGAGAGAGAGAGCATTGCACCTGGATAACATGTCTTTATTAAAGCAGAAGAAGTCATTTGTGTATATACCTTGGTCTGCACAGAATCCCCATTTCCTGTCCTGGTCGTAGCTGGAGGTAGTGGCACACCACAGCTTCCTGTCATCTCGCCCATCACTTGTGCATCGTTGATATGTCTTGCCCAAGAATGTAAATGGAAAGACACAAGGGTCTCCTTCGGAGTTTCCACCAATCACAGCAGTGTCTGGAAAATAACTGTGCTATTCAGTACTGCATAACTACAGAACACTGGTGTATTTATTTGTGTGGGACTGGACGACGCATGCATTATATGATTATACATCATTTTAACATGTGCCCTATGCCAAACACCAATCTACATCTGCTTCAGGTTTTCCAATTGCTTTATTCTTACCACCAGTATTTGAGGAGCCCTAGTCCCCCCAAATCTCTTACCTCTGTTGGGACAGAAACCATATTTCTTATCCGTGTCATAATTAGCTGTGGTACCACACCAGCGATATCCATCTGAACGCCCGTCAGTGGTACATGAAGAATATGACTGTCCATCAAAAATAAAAGGAAACACACATGGCTGGCCATCACTATTCCCATCGAAGGTGTACAGCACTACAGAAAGAGTAAAGGATACAACTAAGATTATGTATTTCCAGTTAATATGACACCATTAATAATAAGTACATTATGCAAACGTAATTTATAGAGAGTAATTATGCAACAAAATCAAAGAAACCAATCAGCAAATAGCGTTCATCTGTAAACTGCAACCTGCAACCAGCTATGTGTTAAGTGCACATTTCTACATTTCAGCATTGTTAGTATATAAGGGGGAATGGGCCTAACTCTAACCCGCCTGCTATACTTACGGCCAGGATGCCGGCTGCTGGGATTCCGGCATCTGTATCCTGACCCTATCGGGATTCTGGCATTGGCATTCTGACGAGTGTTGGGATTCCGGCGTAGGTATTCTGACTGATGGGATACTGTCAGTCGGTATCTTAACCACATCCCATATATAAGATTCTATCTATTACATATACTGTATGCAGTACATTTTACACCACACATAATATCATATCCAGGGGAATATTATATACCACATTCAAACTATCCTACCTCCAGCAGCAGGAGGGTGACCATACACTATTTTTTCCCTGGGTGCATCATGGTTTCACGGAAACACTATAGCTTGCAAGCATCTTCTAGAAGTTTGTAGGACTTGACTGAGCCAATGCCATCAGACCAAAAGAAGTGATTGATGACCTGTGCCAGCCCCTATAGCTTCATTGCTGCAGAGAATTTCCATGAACTGGACCAAGGTGTGATGTGACAAGTAATCCACTGAGTGAGAGATGTTCCATGAAAACAACTTGATATGCATGATGACCAACCTCAACATTCATACTGTATACAAGTGGTACCAACCCTGCCAGGAGTACAAACTATGGGGAAATACTTTAGCAAGAGCCTAGGTAGGAAATAAGATAGCACACAAAGGGGGAAGTTCAATTGTTTGAAAAGTCAGTTGGGTGTTTGTTTTTTCCATTCTAATAGACAGGAAAAAACAGACACCCAACCGACTTTTCAAACATTTGAATACCCCCCATATAGTCCAATGGCTATGATATTAATTTAAATAATTAACTAGGCAAGGCTGTTTCTTAACCTGGTGGTTGTCTATATTGCGTCAACCTAAGGCTGCTGTCTAGAGAGGCAGGTTTTTTTGAGCATGTCAAAATTACAGGAATGCATTAAAAATTGCCAATATTCTGTGTGCAGAAGTATAGATTGATTGTATTTACCTTTTTCTTAGATTTATTAATGCTTACAAATGATAATACTTGACTTTTAAAGTTCATACAACTGTGATACAAATGTGATAGTAGTTTACGTAATAGAGGACAAAGGTACCATTTCAGTTGCTGCCACCCATAGCAGAATAGGTACTGTAAGTATACCCCTGCTTTAACCAATCCATAACGGTTAATGAAACCTGAAACTCACAATGACCTAATATACAAATACTTCTTGTTACAATGTATGTACAAGTTTGCACATTTGTTTTGTATGTTTATTGGTTCCCTGAAGTGCATAATTATACAGTACTCACACTCGCTGGGACAGAAGCCATATTTTTTGTCCTCATCAAAGTTGGGGGTTGTGCTGCACCAGATATGCCCATCAGATCGCCCGTCACTTGTACAAGAGTAGTACGACTGTCCGTCAAACATGAATGGGAAATGGCACATAGCTCCTTCTGCGTTACCAAACCGAGTCGCCACCACTGGGAATGGAAGAATGAGACATTATTGTGTGGTCTACAATGACAGGTATCTCAGTGCCCATTTTGTCAACTGTATATTTTAGAGTGATAGTGGCACAAACATTGTTTTTATAAAAGCATTATTCACCTGTATAGTGAAATGGCTTTTCACAACATCTTTTTTTACACTGTTTCCAGATAGTAATCTCAGCGGACTATTAACAGTTTTTAGGGCTCACTTACAGAGAATATTTTGTCATACACATCAGTCCTGCCCTACTGCGTTTACTGTCTATATTTCCTCACAAACAAATGCACACTTGGGTTACTTTTTATCAGAAATGAATTATCCTACCATTATGACTTTGGCATGTGGGCATGAAGCCAGAGCACTGCCACACAAACACACGGGTAATATATAAACTGTATACAGATATGACACTGGTCAGAATTGAACTTATAACGTTAGCACTCTGAGACAGCAATACTAACCATTTTGCCACATAAAAATGTGGTAGATTAACATCGCATTTTAGGCGTCACTAGGCATAACTTAACACGCAATTGTGCGAACACACAATATATCACAATTACAGTTTCTAAAATGTTGATCTTGGTGTCTTCTTTTCCTTTTTTTAAATCTTTTTCACAAACCTCACTCACTATTTTATTATGTATTTTTACAGACTTACCCACGCCAGTTCCAAGAGTCCAGAACTCATCCTCATCAAAGTGAGCGTCTCCTTGCACACCAGCACCGGGTGGGTATGCGTGAGCCAAAAGTCCATCCTTCCCATCAAATGGGTATGGATCCCCATGGTCTGTAGAAGAAATGTACTGTATAAACGCATCTGTATAGTAAGTGTGAATATTCTATCCTACATATAACTGCTACAACCTGTGGCCCTTCAGTGGCTATTAGACTACAAGGTCTAACATTTCCCTGACGGTAAAAGAGCAGTATGGATCCCCATGGTCTGTAGAAGAAAATGTACTGTATAAACGCATCTGTCTAGTAAGTGTAAATATTCTACATGTGAAAATGTACTGTATAAAAGCATCTGTATAGTAAGTGTGAATATTCTATCCTACATATAACTGCTACAACCTGTGGCCCTTCAGTGGCTATTAGACTACAAGGTCTAACATTTCCCTGACAGTAAAAGAGCAGTATCCTATCCACTTATACTTGATTTCATATATTAATACATATGGTGTTAATGGTGCTCATGTAAACGATATATTTATATGTCATCCTAAATGAGGATGGAATTTACTCACTGTCTGCTCCGAAAAGGATTTCAATGTCAGCTCCCGCACTGTAGATTCGTGTAAAGGTGAGCGGTGTTACATCACTCCAGACTTTAAAGGCACGAGAAAAGGCATCATCTGTCACGTCAGGGTCAAGATCAGGGGAGTAATTCAGGATCCTGCATGTGAGAAAAGGAATTTACAGTGCTGTAGTAATCAAAGGGCCTGATTCAACCTCGCACACACAAACCCGATGGTTTACATATAAGCCTGATGGTGGGGATACTGAGCATGCGCTGGACCTATTCTGCGCATATGCAGAATGGGTCCTGTGTCCTTGCATGCAGTGCCCCCTAACCCTCAGCCTGATTGATAGGCTGAGCGTGTTTGGGGGTGTGGAGAGGGTAGCGACCAGGTACGTTCAACAGAACAGAGGTGCGTCATCTACTTTTTGTGGGATTGCCGAAGTCAGTATCTTTATTTGCCAATGCAGATTTACTGGCAGTCATCTGAGTAACTCAGTGGTTACCTAGATGACCGATGTCCCCGCAGAGTGATCCGAAGCTACGTCATTGGACCCAGCAGCAGATCACAGAGGCAGGAGGTGTCTATTTATACCAGATGCTCCTGCTGCATTAGCATTTAGTTGTATTGCACAGTCACTTCTCTGCGCCTCCCTGCGGCTCTGCAATACCGTACCTCTATGAATCAGGCCTGTAGTACTGTAGTAATCAACAGCAGATCTGATATTGCTGTCTACAGCCGATTATACCACTAAGAGGTCACTTCAATTCTTCAGTTCTGCAGTACAGAGGCAATGGCGATTTGTGCCTAGTTTATACAGTAAAAGAGACCTGGAAACATATTTACCAAAGATACTTTTTGAGAAATCCCATGAAAAAGGATCCCCATAACAGCTAAGTATCTCTTGAATATAATAAGGAAGAATTGCAGGAGATATATCCAAAATCAGACATTTCCCACTGCAAAATCATCCACCATAGGTTTCTATAGCGGCTGCAAAACTGTCATATTTACCAAACTGTCAAATTGACTCTGCATTCCGGAGCTAGATCCAGACGGCATTAGCCAATAGTAGTCTATCAGCTACTCTTTAACATCTTTTACCAGAGGAGTACCCCTGCTATCACTTTGCTTCTAGCCCTTCACCGAGACAGGGCTTTTTCAGAATCTTTGTCCCAGCGCCCCAACTTTAATAAATGTAAGCGGTACTCTACATTATCACATTGCGAGTAGGGGTGATATATTCATACTACAAATGCATTTTAAATACGGTTTCTGGTAAATATGCCCCATTAACTAATATTTTCCAGAAGTGGTTGTATGCATGAAAAATGTTTATTAAATTGTGCTTCTCTGATTTCCATCTTTCTGTCAACCTTGCATTTAATAAAGCAGATGCCCCAATTATGGGCACACTGCAAGTCCATACTGTACTAACATAGACTACCCCATAATATTGGACACCCTTTGTTATGACCAGTCTGAGCAAAAATTGCCTATTGTCAATACTGGTTCACTCCTGCACAACAACTTAAGATCACTTACCGGTATGTAATATCATTGTGATCCCACTTTAAGTCTCCTTCAAACGTCTGGAAATTGCCTAAATCTGGAACCCCACAGCGGGGGCTTTTAATGGCCTTCATTGTCTCTCCATCCAGATCCCCTGTTTCCTGCAGTCCCAACATCCGCTGCATCTTAGTCAGTGACTTCTGCAAGGAGACATGCTTATCTTCTCCATTTTCCAGGGCCATGTACCCAAATCGTATAAGGTATTTCTGTAAGGGAAAGAAAGATTTGTTACACAGGGACATCAAGTGCAGCAAGATCAGGAAAGTTGGTGATCTGGTAAGCATTGAGGTCTCTAGACCAATGGACAGACAGTATCTTCCATCTTGGAAAAGTGGCCAACTCTGGAAAGGCTGGCATAAATATAAACATTTAAGTTTTTTGCTTGGACAACTGTAAAATCAAAATTCATAATAGGGATAAAAATTACAGTGTTAAGCCCTAAGACAACATCAGGTTTAAAAAGATACTGTAGAAATCTCACCTCAGCTGTCTCCAGGTCACTTATGTTGCTTCGGATTTCCCCTGGGAATATAATAGACAGAGGCTTCATTTGGGATGCTGGAGCAGATTGACTTCCCAAGCAGAAGGTGCCCAGCACAAGCAGGACTGCCAGCATTCTCATGGTGACACCCATCTCTGTTCCCTTCCTTGTCTCCTATCTGCCTCTCTGCTGTTTACCTCCAGTATATATACCTTACATGCTGAATCACCTAACCTCAGACCACAGGATTGTAACACATGGAGTGAGGGGAGGGGGGAGCAGTGTGTCACACTCGCACACCAGGACACGGGGGAAGTGGGGCTGTCTATGTGTGTGTCACACAGATTAAAAATAAAAACAGACATTTCATCACTGTTGGTTCAGTAGAGGAGAATAGAGTCACATCCTGCCGTGACCATGTAACAAAACATACATGCAATCTAAACATACAGAAGCAGTACAGATTAGATACAGCACACATGCATGCAGACATCAGCGTCATCATTTACATGTAAGGTACACAGATTCCTAGTTAAATCCCTATTTGAAGGACAAGGAAAAATCGAAAGATCCCTCTCTGGCCCCTCCATTGCTTGCACATGTGCGGTCTGACAGCCGGGCATGCGCAGTAGGAATCCTGGTTCATAAATGCAGAAGTCTTCCCAACACAAGGGACAGCTCTTAACTGAAGAGCTGATCTTTGCATTTCTATTTGCATATATTCATGGGGATCCGGTCTTTAGGTCGACTGCACTTAGGTTGACACCAGTGGCGGAACTAGTGAGCGGTGGGCCCAGGTGCAACAAAATGCTTTGGGTCCCCCCTCTCATCCCGTCAAGTACGCCCCCCTCCCCCCAACTCCAAATTAGAGATTCTTTGCATGCTCCCGTATAAAATATATATATATATATATATATGTATATATCCATACACACACATACAGAGTGGTGCCTTCGGCGCACACAGCAAAAATGGGTGTGGCCACATGGGGTGTGGTCAATGAAAATGGGGGCGTAATACACATATGACCCAAATAGTGCAGTGCCAGATACACATATGCCCCCACAGTGCCAGATATGCCCGCAGTGCCAGATACACACATGCCCCCACAGTGCCAGATATACATATGCCCCCACAGTGCCAGATATGCCCGCACAGTGCCAGATACACACATGCCCCCACAGTGCCAGATATACATATGCCCCCACAGTGCCAGATACGCCCCCACAGTGCTAGATATGCCCCCATGGTGCCAGATACACATATGCCCCCAATAGTGCAGTGCCAGATACACATATGCCTCCACAGTGCCAGATATGCCCGCACAGTGCCAGATACACACATGCCCCCACAGTGCCAGATATACATATGCCCCCACAGTGCCAGATATGCCCGCACAGTGCCAGATACACACATACCCCCACAGTGCCAGATACACACATGCCCTCACAGTGCCAGATATGCCCCCACGGTGCTAGATATGCCCCCACGGTGCCAGATGCACATATGCCCCCACAGTGCCAGATATGCCCCCACATTGCCAGATACACATGCCCCAACAGTGCTAGATATGCCCCCACAGTGCCAGATACACATATTCCCCCACAGTGCCATATATGCCCTCATAGAGCCAGATATGCCCCCACATTGCCAAATACACATGCCCCCACAGTGCTAGATATGCCCCCACTGTGCCAGATACACATATTCCCCCACGTTGCCAGATATGTCCCCACATTGCCAAATACCAATGCCCCCACAGTGCTAGATATGCCCCCACAGTGCCAGATACACATATTCCCCCACCTGACATCATGACGCAATCGCGTCATCCACCGGGCCGGCCGAGCGGAGTATGGAGGAGGGAGGGGGAGAGAAGCCCACCGCTGTCAAAGGGCCCAAAGCCAGCTGTATTTCACCTCTTCACTGGCATGCCACTGAAGGTGAAATGCCGCTGGCTTTGGGCCCCTTGACAGCGGAGGGCCCCAATGCAAGGCACTGCTTGCACAGTCAGTAGTTCCGCCACTGGTCGACACTCATTAGGTCGACATGCATTAGATCAACATGGTCTATAGGTTTACATGGTCACTAGGTTGACGTGTACAAGGTCGACATGGAAAATAAAGGTCGACATGAGTTTTTCACAATTTTTTTTCTTTTTTTGAACTTTTTCATACTTTACGATCCATGTGGACTATCATTGGGAAAAGTAACCTTGCCCGAAACATGGCGAGCAAAGCGAGCCATGCGAGACGACACGGTGCACTATTGGGGTTCCCGGTCACTTTACGAAGAAAACAACACCAAAATAACAAACCATCATGTCAACCTTTTTTCCATGTTGACCTTGTTCATGTCGACCTAATGACCATGTCGACCTATTTCAGGTGTTGACCTAGTCACTGTTGACCAATATTGGTCGACCTAATGACTGTCGACCTAGATACACTCGACCCTATGATCCACACCCATATTCATGCAAGTGGCATTAATAAATGCTGATATGCATGCAATAAGTGGCAGGATATATCGCATGCAATATGCAATGTATGATACATCCCACCCCCAATAATTGTAATTTCTTATTGCCGCTATTTGCAGAAATGAGAAATTAAGTACTGCCCAGATGTAGTAATGTTCACATGTAGGGACAGAGGCTCCAAAGTAAATATGACAGATTCTCAACCCCCAGAGAATCCTATGGGGTTTGTGGCTGGTGTTGGAAATGGGGCAGATATAACGTGCAGAGAAATTTAGATTTGGGTGTGTTATATTGTTTCTGTGCAGAATAAATACTGGCTACTTTATTTTTGACATACCCCACCCAAATCTAACTCTCTCTGCACATGTTACATCTGCCCCCCCCTGCAGTGCACATGGTTTTGCCCATTAGATAACAAATTTGCTGCTGCGATCAGATCTGAATTAGGCCCCTTGTTGTTAGTGTTACACTACTCAATATAGAAGGGAAACTGCATACCTCCCAACTGTCCTGATTTTCGCGGGACAGTCCCTTTTTTGGGACTAACCCGCTGTCCCACCTGCGGGCAGCAGTGTCTTGTGGCGGGGGGGGGGGGGCAGTTGGGAGGCTCTGTCACTCGCTGCTCTATTCACGGAGACAGGAGAGACAGGGGGCATGCCAGCAGCTCACTGAGCACTGGCCATGCCCCCATAGTGACATGAAATGGGGGCATGGCTCGCGATCGCGGCTTTGCTGTGAGGCCATGCCCATTTCTCTGAGGGGAAACCTCTTTTCCCGGCAGGGAGTCCCTATTTCTACCTCCCCAAAATTAGGAGGTATGGAAACTGGGAAAGGGTTAAAATTCTTGAAGAAATAACGCTGGAAGCAAGTTTAAGAGACAAGTGAAGATACAGTACTGTACTTTGGAAATTTACTCTCTGATTCAGTTGCAGACACAGACCCACACAAATTATTGTTAACCATTGCACAACCAAATGTCACATGGTCATGCAAATCTCTATGGATTGGTCTATCTATCTATCTATCTATCTATCTATCTATCTATCTATCTATCTATCTATCTATCGATCGCAGCCGTGATCTCAGCGTTGGTATGCTGATCTATCTTTCTATCCAAGATAACCTTACTTATTAAGGTCAACTGCATTTAGCTCATCGCATTGAGGCCAGGTCACACCTTCATAAACAGAAGCCACAAGATATTATGAGAGAAGGAATGTTACACAGCTTATATCAGCATCACACAACCACTCGCACCCTTATTCAGCAACATGTAGCCATACACCTCCTTACTCAGCATTATACAACCACACACCTTGTCTCAGCAGTACATAACCATACTTCCAGACTCAGCAGCATGGACACACAATAGGATATGTAAAATAATATGCTGTTTGCAAGAGAAAGAGAGCAATTCATCCTCTCTGTTCAATTATAAATGTCACTGTACGTGTCTGAATCAATTTTATGCTGTGCATTTATTTATCTAAATATATCCCAGCCTCAGAATTTGTCAGCCCATATTAACATAGAGAATGTGGGTCAATGGCTATGTATGTCTATATGTACCATACACACACATAGACACAATTATTTCCCCTGACTTGTATTGATCAGTATCTGTACACGTATTGACTTGTGTCAGTATGTGTTATCCTGCGGCAGTATGTATTGGTCATATAATTGTTAGGCTTAATGACTTGCTTTATGCAGGGAGGAGGTGGCGGAATGTGAAGGTGTGGGGACAATCCTGCAAATGCCCCTAGCTTCTCCCGTTTACTCTCTAAAAACAAGTTTCCATGTGGATGCTGCTTTAGTATAAGATTAGCATGTATCGTCTGTATCCTGGGGTTATTTCACAAACTGTCACATAGTATTTACCATTTTGCAATGGCTTTTTTTCTACAATTTTACTAATTTGTCAACTCTTGTTTAAGATATGTTCGTATTCTGGAAATAGTTTTGAGATGTGTATAACAAAGATTTGGAAACAGATTGAACAAAGGGGGTAATTCCAAGTTGATCGCAGCAGGATTTTTTATAGCAATTGGGCAAAACCATATGCACTGCAGGGGGGGGCAGATATAACATGTGCAGAGAGAGTTAGATTTGGGTGGGTTATTTTAGTTCTGTGCAGGGTAAATACTGGCTGCTTTATTTTTACACTGCAATTTAGATTGCTCATTGAACTCACCACACCCAAATCTAACTCTCTCTGCACATGTTATATCTGCCTCCCCTGCAGTGCACATGGTTTTGCCCAATTGCTAACAAAAATCATGCTGCGATCAACTTGGAATTACCCCCAAAGGACAGTTCAGAGTTAAGGATAACATCTAGGCAGCGAGCTTGAGGAGCAGGGTTAATTGTTGTGTAGATATGTAGATGATATGAAAACGTGGGTATTAACTGCATAGAGATAATACTTAAAGCCAAATGAGTGTACTAGTTTTTCAAGATACATGGTATAGATAGAGAAGAGCAGAGGACCTTGGACTGAGCCTTGTAGAACTCCAACTTGTAAAGAGAAGTGGAGAGAAGGTGCATCCGAAGAAGCGAACACTGAAGGTGCGATTTCAAAAGTATAAAAATAACCATGAACAGTGTCATAAAGACCTTGGGATTGTAGTGTTTGTATAAGAAGAGAGTGGTCAACAGAGATCCAGGAAAAATGGAAGTAAGTAATAACCTTTAGCTTTAGCAGTGACCAAATCATTAAAGATTTGCTCAGTGGAGTGTAGGGAACAAAAGCCTGACTGAAGAGGATAAAGTAGGTTCTGTAAGGAAAGAAAGCATATGAGGCAGGTGTAGGTAAGTTCCTCAAGAAGCTTGGAGGGGCAAGAGAGTTTAGGGATGGAACTGTAATCTATGAGAGAGTTAGGGTCAGAATTTTTTTTCAGAATAGGAGTAATCACTGCATGGTTGAATAAGGAAGCAAACATACCAATAGACAGAGAGAGATTACAGATTTTAGTCAAAGTTGGGGTAAGAAGGGGAGACAGGGGTTAACAGATTTGTGAGGGTATACGATCAAGAGTAGAGTATGAATATAAGAATGAACAGTAGATACTTCATCTTCATTGTTGGGATCAGATGAAAAGAAGGTACCAGAGGGTTCATGATAATGCAGGCTCCATGTTTCCGGAAATCTGTGCATGTGTACTACAGAAATCACTGAGACAATGGCGTCCTTGCTATTTCTACCACAGATCAATGCATCAGTGAGGAAAGGGGGTGAATGGACACTGCACACAGCCCTCCCCTCTCTTAATGCACCCCTAATTCCTTATTGGCTTTTGAATTGATAATGGTCCTGGATCAATTTAAGGTTTTGCTTATATACTATTGTTAAAGCAGATATTTTATCTTATATAATACCCTTTATGAGGTCTAAGAACACTGTACGCTAACTACGTATGAAGTACCGTAAGGGTACGCACGTTGCGTAACAATCGCTTAGCCGTAGTCGAGACGCTCAAGCGTTACGTTCGCTCACGGCCAAGAGATCACTGGCAGGCACGCTATTGGCTGCCGACTACCATAATGATTCGCTATAGCGATGCGACCGCTCGAGACCACGAGGAGATCACCAGCGGCGCATACGCTCACAATGTAAAACCTTTATATTTAAACCATAAACAGTGTATTATGCAGTAAACCCTTTGTGTAGTGATATGGTGTAAATGCTACACAGTATAACCTTACTAGCGTAAAAGCAGTTTGAGCGTCACCGACGCTCTGAGAATACTTAACTCTATAAGAAATACACAGATACCTGGGCTTAGGGTCCAACGCCTAATATATATATATATTTTGAATGATATACTTGCAAAAGAATTAGTACAAATACAAATCATACACTACAATATAACATAGACTAACTAACCAGGTAACTACACAGTAAATACAATACAATTAAGTTTAAGAGAAAAATGAGAGAAAGAGAAGAGAGAGAAAGATATGGCCCATAATAACAAGAGAGAAACAGTATGATTACGGAGAAAAACTTACGCACAAAGGAAACGATCGCATGCGCCTCTGGACATCCAGCTCCCGATTTTCAGCAATGATAACCGTTGAAGAGTGAGAGCTGGATGTGATCGGCCTTTCTATTTATGCCCCACACACAATGCAATTCAATGGTCCCTACAATCTCATTGTTCATTGGACACAGGAATTCCTCCTCGCATCATAACAAAAGGTCATAGGTTGATTCATACAGGTGGGCTGTGACTATTTCCAACAGCTCAGGTGGGAGGGAAACTGGGTTTCCCGCCGCATGGGTAATAAAGTGCAAATAAAGTAAATGTTCATAAACTTCTTATGTCCATAACTATTCGCACGAGCGATTGATCTGCTTCAAACCAACACCGGAATATTTCTAATTAAATATTCTTCCGATGGATACTAAACACCACTGTATTACTCCTGTCTGACCCTTCGTATCAAACAAAGAGGGATTTCTCTGTTCATGAACATTCTATATTAACCAAACTTTCAGAATCTATCAAAGGGACCATGATCTACAAAATACATTATATAGTAAAAATATGTAACGATTGAGTCGCACGCTACGATCACATAAACTCTACCGTAAATACGCATACCGTGCGCCTGCGGGTGCCCGCGACTGTGAGTATGCGCACGTACGGGAGAGCGTACGCATGCGCAGCACGGACCTGTGTGAGGTGCAAATATGGTAGTGTGCATAGAGATATTTTTCTGACTTTGACAGTCCACCCTTTGGCAGTCAACAATAACTGCCACTTCCTGAAAACATTTCAAAAAGAGAAAAATATATGTTAGGGGTTAATACATTTACATGGTTGGGTAAGGGAGGAGAGGAGAAGGTAGGAAAAGGGTATGACCTAGTGAGATAGCAGAAGCATGTGTGTATGAATCCGTGCTTGGGGGTCATGTATCATCGTGCCGTACGTGTTTTAAATCAAGCTTCGAGGTATTGCGAAGTATGCATTTGAATTCCTTCTTATCCCGTGGTACGGGTCTGTGGATGGGCTGTCAAACTTTACCGAGCTCTTTTCGGCTTTGGTTGTAACAAAATGGGGGAGCACATTTTAGTTGATGATACATGAATGGGGGAGATATGTGATTGCTGATATCTGTGCCTGTATTCCCTATCGACTATGTGTGTCATTACCTGAGGGTTGTAGAAATGAAGAAAAGACATAATTACGGTAAATGCGGTGGTATTCTATGTCAGGTAAATGTACATTCGTCGATTGAGGTCTTGTTTGGTGTCTGTTGAATGCAGTCTTCTTTGTGCTTTTGCTCATAAGGTGCGAGCAAAGCTGTCAATGTCCATAGATTTACAAAAGTGTTGGGCTAGCGTAATTTTAAAATTTCTAGGGAAACTGGGGATCCATGGCATAGTTCATCAAAAATCTGTGTATCAGGTTGTCAAAACTTCTTCTTTAATCCATCTGTTGTCTGTATATCGGCTCATCAAATTCCTCGTCCAAGTGGGTCTTTTTACCTTGGAGGAAACGGAAAAACAGGTGAAAGAAACGGACCGTAGAAATCGCATTTTCATCACATCATTGTTTCTACATTTGGGTCATAAATCAAGTCCATTGGAATTACAGTTTCCTCACTCCTTAAACTCATTACCCTAGTACGATGATTGCACCTCATTAAAGCCTGACCGCATCTAAATATCAAACCAATCGTTATGATAACACCTAAGATACATAGGAGAAACTTCCCAACATCCATTATAACTCCTTGGGCCCATTCTCCTAAACCGGAGAACCAATTTCGCGGGTTCAACCATGACACCCAACCAGTCAGCTCATTACTCACAGCAGCAAGGGTGAGATTGTGTCTTCTGCGAAATTCCCACTTTAGTTGGAGAATATCGTCCATCTTTTGGTCTATGACCTCGACCGGGTCCTCGGTGCTATTCGTAATATATGTGCAACATTTCACGCCGTATTGTGTTGCCAGTGTGACACAATATCCGCCTGTTACTGCTGTGAGGTAATTAAGAACCATTCTATGCTGGACTAGTTCTGTTTTGTAAGCCTGAAGTTCCCTTCCAGTATACCTAAACGTGTCATCATACATTTCAGTGATATTATCTAACAAATTGGCGAGCGCAGAAATGTATTTATAATTCAACACTCCTCTAGCGGTGTGAGTGATATCTAACGCGATTAAGAATTGAATCCCGGTGGATTCACTGATCATGTCAGAGGCCGGGTGCTCTGTTCTTTCTATCAGGTGCCGTTTAACGATGTGCTCGTAATGAGTATGAGTATACGGAGTTTGGGCAACACGGTGTATGTCTTTCATTTTGTCATGTGATACAGTCATTACTTCAGGCAGTACTTTTCCAATATAACACAATCCTTCAGAGTTTGGGGCAAGCCACTTATACGCCTTTCTCCCGCATATGAAATATGCATCATCGGGGAGAACATATGGGACGGAGTAGGACATAACCATATTACACACCTTCCATGTGAAATCTCCTAACCCTAATTCTTCCATCTGCTTAGTACACGTATCAGGTTGTACGATATGTGCACAGTATCCTGGTGATACCTCTCCAACTCTCATAATCCTATTTCCTAAGGTATACCTATACCGGAAAGATTTTCCTCTACTGGCTATGTGGCGTATAAGCTCTGTATCTGTAGGCATTCTATCTGCTCTGTGTGAAAAGGTCATGGTTTGATTACTCCATGACACTTCCCAATTTCCCGGCTTTCGGGGATTGGAGATGTTAAAACATAATAGGGACCTATCCACATGGTATTGGTGGAGCTTCAAACTAGGAGGGCTGGAGATATTAAACCTCCTGTCCACCGGTCTCCCACCACTTAACTCAAGTACCTCCCCTAACGTTAAAGGAAATGGTACTAGCCCTGATTTGCTATGACCTTGAGGTACTTGAGAGCATACCCAACAATCTGTTTTATTTAACACACTACCCACTAAAGAGTGATAGTCACTCAAGGGATGCCGGTCCATATGGATATTAAAACTGGATTGGCATTTCTTTATGCACCCATCCTCAATGACATTGTTACAGAGCCGACAGATACAGTTTTCTTCAGCTAACAATCCTTCACAATTCCTTCTATGGTCAATGCTATCGGATCGTTTTCTGATACTCGCCTTTGCTTGTTGATTATGTTGTTCTTGGAAAACTACGCCTCCATCTCTGTCATCAGAACCCATTCCAGAACCTCTCTCGACCTCCATGGTACTCTCGCCGGAACAGACTGCTCTGGTCAACATCATGGTCAACAGGAAAATCCGGATCACAGTCTCTTGGGGCAAGTCCATCTTGTAGGAGGAAACGGAGAAAGAATGAGAAGGGGGAAAAAATAATTTGAAGGAGAGGGGATGGGAAGTTGGAGAAAAACAATAAAAGAGAACAGGGGATCGACAACTGCTTTTGATCTTGTGGTTTTCAATGCTCAGGTGCCGCCTCAATCTTCCTGGAACAGACACTCCAGTGATACAACCTCTACCGTCTGTTCCTTATCACGGGACCTCTCTGGATCAGCAACCTTCTTACAGTGGGACGAATGAACCCAAGTCTCTCTCTCAGCAACCTTCAATGCTGTAGTGCTAGTCAATAAGACCTGGTATGGTCCTTCCCATCTGTCAATAAGGCAACCTGAGCGTAGAAAATTCCGTATCATTACATAATCCCCAGGTTCAATGTCATGACAATTACTATCTGGTAAATCAGGAATCACTAACTTCAGATTATCATTTTGATTCCTTAACTGTTTACTCATGTTAATCAAGTATTTTACAGTCACTTCATTGTTACACTTCAAATCATCCTGAGGGTTAATCATAACATGCGGTTGTCGACCAAACAAGATTTCAAAGGGAGACAGATTAAGAGGGGACCTGGGAGTGGTTCTGATGCTGTACAGTACAATGGGTAAAGCTTCTGGCCATGTCAATCCTGTCTCTGCCATCACTTTACTCAGTTTATTTTTAATAGTGCTGTTCACTCTTTCCACTTTCGCACTCGCCTGTGGACGGTATGGAGTGTGCAGCTTGCTATCAATTCCCATCAGTTTACACATTCCTTGAAAGACATCACCTGTAAAATGGGTACCCCTATCACTTTCGATAATTCTAGGGATACCATATCTACATACAAATTTCTGCACAATTTTCTTAGCAGTAAACATAGCGGTATTTGTGGCCGCCGGAAATGCTTCGACTCAATTTGAGAAAACATCTATACAAACAAGTACATATTTCAAATTTCGACAAGGGGGTAATTGAATGAAGTCAATCTGTATTACCTGGAAAGGGCCGCCGGCAGGTGGGATATGAGATGGTTCTGTAGGTATTGCCTTTCCGATGTTCTTTCTCAGACAGGTAAGGCATGACATTGCCCTTTTACTCGCATGAGATGAGAATCCTGGGGCACACCAATATGCTCTTACCAACTTGCACATCCCTTCCCTGCCCAGATGAGTCAGCCCGTGAGCTGCCTCAGCTAAACATGGAAGATATGCTCTGGGGGCCACCGGTTTACCTTGTCCATCCGTCCAGAGTCCTGAGGACTCCTGGCCATATCCCTTTGCCTTCCAGACTGCCTTTTCCTGTGTGGAACACAAATTTTGCATCTCACACAACTTCTGTGTGTTGATGGTATTAAATACCATCAGTTGTGTGGTGTCTGTCTGTCTGGGGGTACCAGCTGCTAACTTAGCTGCTTCGTCTGCTCGGCTGTTACCAAGTGATATTGGGTCTTGGCTATATGTGTGTGCTTTACATTTGATAACAGCCACTCTGTCGGGTTCCTGTATCGCTGTTAGAAGCCTTTTTATGTGAGCTGCATGCGCTACCGGTGTACCAGCTGCCGTCATGAAATTTCTGAGGCGCCATAGGGCTCCGAAATCATGGACTACCCCGAATGCGTATCTAGAATCGGTGTAGATATTGGCTGATTTGCCCTTAGCCAATTCACATGCTCTGGTTAGGGCGACCAGTTCAGCAACCTGGGCTGAGTGAGGTGGGCCTAGCGGTTCCGCTTCTATGGTGCCTTGGTCATCTACGACTGCGTATCCAGTACACAAGTCTCCCGAGTCTGACTGTCTATGACAACTACCGTCCGTGTAGAACGTAAGTTCTGCATCTTCCAGTGGGTTGTCACTGATGTCAGGCCTTGCGGTAAAATTTTGGGTCAAATATTCCATACAATCATGAGTGTCTTCCTTTGTATTAAATCCTCCTTCCCCACCACTCTCCTCCTCCACCCTTTGTGCCTGTCCAGGCACACCTGGGAGATATGTTGCAGGATTTAATGCACTGCATCTCCTTATGGTGATGTTTACGGGGGCCATTAGTGCCAATTCCCATCTTGTAAACCGCGCTGATGAGACGTGTCTGGTTTGGGCAGAATTTAACAAGGCTGACACTGCATGTGGTGTATGAATTGTGAGGTTGTGACCTAGCACGACGTCTTCGCTTTTCGTTACTAGCAATGCTATCGCAGCAACGCTTCGCAAGCATGTGGGGAGGGATCGCGCTACCGTATCTAGCTGAGCGCTGTAGTATGCTACCGGCCTGCTGGCATCACCGTGCTTTTGGGTTAGTACGCCTGCCGCGCAACCAGCACTTTCTGTTCCGTATAGTTCAAAGGGTTTCCCATAGTCAGGCATACCTAATGCTGGTGCCTGCGTTAGGCACTGTTTAAGTCTCTCAAATGCTGTCTCAGACTCGTCTGTATGCGAAATCCGATCAGGTTTGTTTGAGGAGACCATCTCCTGCAAGGGTAACGCTAGGATGGAAAACCCTGGGATCCAGTTACGGCAATACCCACACATTCCTAAAAATGTTCTGATCTGTTGCTGGGTTTGTGGCAGAGTCATGTCTCTAATTGCTTGAATTCTATCAGCGGTCAGGTGTCTCAGTCCTTGTGTCCCAAATATTTTACCTTAGTTTGGCATAATTGCAACTTGTCTTTGGAAACCTTGTGTCCTGTGTCTGAAAGATGAAACAGGAGCTGTTTCGTATCCTTCAGGGATGCTTCCAATGAATCAGAACACAGTAGTAGATCATCCACGTACTGTATTAATACTGATCCACTCACTGGTTGGAAAGACTGTAAACAATCATGCAAAGCCTGAGAAAATATACTTGGACTATCTATGAATCCTTGTGGTAATCGAGTCCATGTGTATTGGACTCCTCTGTATGTGAATGCAAACAAATATTGACTGTCAGGGTGCAGAGGTACCGAAAAGAAAGCGGAGCAGAGGTCAATAACAGTGAAAAATTTCGCAGTGGGAGGGATTTGCATTAGGATGACAGCTGGATTTGGCACTACGGGGAACTGACTCTCAACTATTTTGTTAATCCCCCTTAGATCCTGCACTAGCCGGTAACCCCTCCCCCCACTCTTTTTAACAGGGAAGATGGGACTATTTGCAGTGCTGGACGTTCTTACCAGAATGCCCTGTTGTAGCAAGCGCTCTATTACGGGATAAACTCCTAACTCCACCTCTGGCTTCAGAGGGTACTGTGGGATTTTTGGAGCTATCCTACCATCTTTTACTTGTACAACTACCGGAGCTACGTTTGCCATTAATCCAGTGTCCTGTCCATCTTTTGTCCAAAGTGACTCTGGTATCTGAGATGTCATTTCTTCTACCTGGGAGGGAGTCCTATTTGTCATAATGGTATGTGACATTAATTTTGACGGGGAGTCTAACATGTCTCGTACTTCCTGAGCGTGATTCTCAGGTATGTCCAAGAATACACCTTCAGGAGTACAATAAATGACGCACCCCATTTTACACAATAAGTCTCTACCCAGGAGATTGGTCGGTGCCGATGCAGCCAGCAAAAAGGAATGCTTGGTATGTAACGGCCCTACTGTAATCTCGGCTGGTTTGCTAACAGGGTAGTGCTGGACTACTCCCGTTACCCCTATGGCTGGAATTGTCTTACCAGTGGTTCTCATGCCCACTGTCGAATTTATCACTGATTTGGCCGCCCCTGTGTCTACAAGAAAGTTTAATGATTTACCAGCTACATTGATTGCAATTTTTGGTTCACTTCCAAGGCTTGCAATCAATTTTACTGGCTGCAGATTACAGGTATGGCCACACCCCTATTGGGTATGGTGACCTCCCTGAATCCCGCTGGCAGCAACTACTTGTGAGGGAGTTAGCTGGGAACTACCAGAGGTTTGCCAATCTCTGTTTGGGGGGTATCTTTTTGTTTCCCCTGCATGTGGCTCATAACTCCGTTTCTGCGGACCCTGCTCCCAATGTCGTGTGTCGTGTCGTTGTCTAGGGGGTTGATAAGATTTTTGTACATTTCTCGATCTACAGTCTCGTGCAAAGTTTCCCTGTTTGTGACAAAAATAACATGTTACCACATTTGACTTACCCACAGGGTTTGGTGATGTTAACACAGGCTGGTTTGTGGTCAGGGCCTGTATACTTACTGCCATTAACTTATCACTTTGTTGTTCCCTGTGTCTGGTGATGTTCCTATCGTGATCAATAGCAGCCTCTCTCAAAGTAGCCACAGACAGACCTCGCCAACATGGTTGTGTGGTCTGTACCCTAGTCTTTAATGATTCTTTTAAACCATCCATCAGTACCTATACTGCTACTTCTCGATGGTTTATGTTTGTTTTAATGTCCTCTATGCCTGTGTATTTTGCCATTTCTGATAATGCTCTGTGAAAATACTCTGCAGCTGTTTCTGACTCCTTCTGTTTAATGGAGAATATTTTGTTCCATTTAACTACGGCTGGGAAATACTCCTTTAACTGTAAGCTTATTCTTTTTACATTGTCTTTGTTGTACACATCTGTAAGAGGTACATCCTGATCTAATCCACAGTCAGATAAAAATTGAGTTGCGTCAACATTGGAGGGTAAACATGCTCTCAGCAATATCTGCCAGTCTTTGTTGTTGGGCTCTACAGTGTTACCTAGGTCTCTGATGTATTTTTGGCTGGCAACTAAGTCTTTTCTAGGGTCAGGGAATTCAGACACTATGGTCCTTAATTCCATTCTGGAAAATGGGCTATACATGGCAATGTTCCTCACAGGGGTGACTCCTGATGTGTCAGTTTTCCCATTTGGAACAGCTATTACCCTAACAGGATTAACTCTAACAATATCACTCTGTGTGGGTTCTACAGCCTGTGGTGAAATGGCTTCAGCATAGTGTATGGTGCCGTACTTACCTGTAGATACGACCTCACCTATCCCTCCGCTAGGGGCCCTTGTTACTAATCTCGTGGGTGGAGCTGTGCCTACTGTGGTCTCTGCTATGGTGGCTGCTAGAGAGAGCGCTGAAATTGTTTGCCGATTCGTCTTCTTGATCACACTCCTGAGGAAAGTTCAAAACAGGGTACAACTTGCACGGGTTAATACTTGCATTGGTTAATTGGTTAACATTATCTTTAACATTTACACAGTTGCTAAGTGTTTGTGTGTTACACCTTAGTGCGTCATTCTCCGCAACCAATTTCTCTCCTGATATGTATGGTGGCGGTGGGGCCGTGGCTATCAGTTTTCTGATTGAGCCAGATCCCGCCGCCTGAGCCAATCCTCTCTGTATGTCACCCTCCTGTTGCCACAACTGCAAATAATCATAATGCTTGATTCGTCTCTTTGCTGATTTAATGAGACATATCCTTCTCCTTAAATTCGTTAACACTTCTGTGCTGAAGCTACCTACTCTTGGGAATTTCTCCCCGTCATGTACCGTCATTCTCTCCCATTCATCACATAAAACCTCTGTGTGTGAACCGTATTTTTCACACATCACGTACCTTGCCGACCCAACTGGTCGGTTCACTGAATCAACCCGAACCGAGGTTGATCGCCCCCTACCTGAACAAGTGGCCCCCATAGTTCGAAGGTGTTGCTTTATTCAGCCAACCCTTACGCAAACCAAATGTCCAAAATAGGCTGACGGTGGCGGTTTACCGAGTACCCCACTCACTCGCCCACGCCGACCAATACGACCTGATCACACCGATATGGTTCTGGCGTACTCGACCTAGGGCCCCTGCGACCTGAACCTCTATTTACTGGAACCTGTGAGGGTGATCCGAAGAACACTTACTCTTTCCAGTAACTATTGGTTGTTGGATAGTTCCTGAGTGAGCAGCGAACTTCCCTTAAAATAAAAAAAATTACACAAATCACGTTAGAATGTACAAATAGCGTTTATGACCTTCGTACACAAATAGTACCGGTCAGGTTTACTAATGTACACAATTACGTGCGGTACAATCGTTCAGCACATAAGCAACTAATCTTATGTACGGAGCGACCAGTGGAATCGAAAATTGCGGCTGCGAATTCCTTCAGCAAGAGCTTGTATGGCCTATATGGGTGTTGCACCAACCCTTTCTTGGTGTTGTGCCTGTGGACTGTATAGCGGACTTCCTTGTCTGCTGTACCTGAACCTGCTGGTCTGCTATGACCTCCTGGTCTGTTACAGTATGACCTCCTGGTCTGCTACACTCTAATGCTCAAATTGTATGTTTTAACCAGGGATGCCTCCCTAGCCACCATGTACGTCACTTACACGCATGTACCTCACGAGAACTCGACTTTTCTTGTGGTTCAACCTTTAAAATTGTATACAACACACTCACTCACCACATGTACACTTTTGTTTCTATTTCTATTTCTGCGCAGAAATTTCTCTTTAGACCAGATGTGTTACAAATTAGGAGAAGGATCTATTAATTTAAATTTCGAATTTAAAATAAATTTGTGCGATTTATCGCCTGGCGTTATTTACCGCGTGGCGCTACTTATCGCGTTGAGAGGAGAGAAAAAAACTTGTGATTTGAGTTACGTGGGCGTACCCGTACGCTCCGTTGCGTAATATACGCTGCGTGCGTCGGCCTTTGGTTTGCGTGCACAAATCTCAGTCCTTGTTAGAGACACGTGTACGCAAAATAAAGATCCACCGTAACACAATTTTTATGTTTATCAATGTAGATGATCCTTGATCATCTACCGCACACCACACTGACTTCGCCTTATCTCCCAGGCAAAACTGTGTGTTTGTCTATATTTTAACTATGTTATCTTTACTTTTACACTTTGAAATAGCGGCAAATCTCTCTTAGCACGTTTATCAACTATATAATAGCGAACAGGAGCGTGATATACGAAAATACACGAATGAAAAGAAATGCAGATATGCGTGCGTGTGTACGCAAGACAGAAAAATAAACAGTTTTAAAAGAGACTAGCGTGTTGTTCTTACCTCCGGTTCCCGGATTCCTTCAGCACCCTTTACTAAGAGAAGCAGACGCTTATCCAAACAGCACTACGAGGAATATGATCTCCCGCCCTTTGCTGCTGGATAATGTCTGCTGTAATTACCTAGTGCAGATATGTGAAGGACAGGACGAGCCCGCAATTGTTAAAGCAGATATTTTATCTTATATAATACCCTTTATGAGGTCTAAGAACACTGTACGCTAACTACGTATGAAGTACCGTAAGGGTACGCACGTTGCGTAACAATCGCTTAGCCGTAGTCGAGACGCTCAAGCGTTACGTTCGCTCACGGCCAAGAGATCACTGGCAGGCACGCTATTGGCTGCCGACTACCGTAATGATTCGCTATAGCGATGCGACCGCTCGAGACCACGAGGAGATCACCAGCGGCGCATACGCTCACAATGTAAAACCTTTATATTTAAACCATAAACAGTGTATTATGCAGTAAACCCTTTGTGTAGTGATATGGTGTAAATGCTACACAGTATAACCTTACTAGCGTAAAAGCAGTTTGAGCGTCACCGACGCTCTGAGAATACTTAACTCTATAAGAAATACACAGATACCTGGGCTTAGGGTCCAACGCCTAATATATATATATATTTTAGAATGATATACTTGCAAAAGAATTAGTACAAATACAAATCATACACTACAATATAACATAGACTAACTAACCAGGTAACTACACAGTAAATACAATACAATTAAGTTTAAGAGAAAAATGAGAGAAAGAGAAGAGAGAGAAAGATATGGCCCATAATAACAAGAGAGAAACAGTATGATTACGGAGAAAAACTTACGCACAAAGGAAACGATCGCATGCGCCTCTGGACATCCAGCTCCCGATTTTCAGCAATGATAACCGTTGAAGAGTGAGAGCTGGATGTGATCGGCCTTTCTATTTATGCCCCACACACAATGCAATTCAATGGTCCCTACAATCTCATTGTTCATTGGACACAGGAATTCCTCCTCGCATCATAACAAAAGGTCATAGGTTGATTCATACAGGTGGGCTGTGACTATTTCCAACAGCTCAGGTGGGAGGGAAACTGGGTTTCCCGCCGCATGGGTAATAAAGTGCAAATAAAGTAAATGTTCATAAACTTCTTATGTCCATAACTATTCGCACGAGCGATTGATCTGCTTCAAACCAACACCGGAATATTTCTAATTAAATATTCTTCCGATGGATACTAAACACCACTGTATTACTCCTGTCTGACCCTTCGTATCAAACAAAGAGGGATTTCTCTGTTCATGAACATTCTATATTAACCAAACTTTCAGAATCTATCAAAGGGACCATGATCTACAAAATACATTATATAGTAAAAATATGTAACGATTGAGTCGCACGCTACGATCACATAAACTCTACCGTAAATACGCATACCGTGCGCCTGCGGGTGCCCGCGACTGTGAGTATGCGCACGTACGGGAGAGCGTACGCATGCGCAGCACGGACCTGTGTGAGGTGCAAATATGGTAGTGTGCATAGAGATATTTTTCTGACTTTGACACTATCAATAGTATTGATTTTATTATTTTTAATATAATAATTTCATATTTTTGTGTAGCATTAAAAGTGTATATTATATTTATTTTTATAATAATAATATACTTTATGAATTTAACACCTCCATTTTATTTACTGAAATAGTTTTATATTCAGTCACCACTGGTGCTGTTCAACTTTTTTCTTTGTTGAAAATCACAGTTGGATTGATGAACAAATATAACTATTTAACCTTAAGGACATTAAATGCATGTTAAAAGCCTGTGCACTGGGTGTGCATTTCATGCGTCCGCACACCCCTTATGCAGCCTCATCCATCACCTGCAGCATCTCCTCCCAACTGTTGCCAGCTCCCAGGGAGGAGGTAACCTCTCTTTGAATCCAAGATGGCAGATTCACATCAGCCATCTTGGATTGAATATGAAGGCTGACACTTCTCTGGCAGCCTGCAACAGTGACTGCCAGTCAGGCCAGTTGAGTAATGTGTGTCTCACGGAAGGTTGGTAAGCATTGTGTGTTCTGAGGGAATTGGGGGGGGGGGGGGGGATTGCGGACTGTGTATGTCTGGGAGGGAAAGGGGGGTGGGGGTGGAGGTTGGTGTATGTTCTGGTGAGGTGTGTGTAGATTGGGTTAGCACAAATCCCTGGGGAAGGTCACCACACCCCACTGCTGTGTGCCTGCACATACCTATCATACATATGTTTGTATATTTTGAGAAATGCTTTAATACCAGGGGCGGAACTCTGGGAGGCAGTGGAGTCGGCTGCCGCCGGGCTCCTGACCTCAAGGGGGCACATCTCCTCCACACTGTCTCCCGCTGCCTGACCCTGAAGATCGTTCGCTGCGTGGAGCTTTCGTGTCAGTGACACGGAAGCTACCTCCTAGCAGCGGCGGTTTTACCGCTAGGCTTCATAGGCGGTAGCTTAGGGCCCGGCAGTTCTCAGGGGGCCCATAGACAAGCAGAGACCCGGGTCATCAGCTGCTACTGAGGGCACATTGTCCCCCTCTGCAGCGATGCTAAGACTGCAGCGCACGCGGTGGACTGAGTGATCCGTACAACTTGCTCATGTGGCAGGGGGAGCCGGTCAGTTTCCCCATCACATCACCTCGTCCAAGCCCGCAGATCAGGAGGAGGACTGGAGGAGCTACTCGCAGCCTGGAGCCTGTCACCGGAGGAGGAGGAGCTCGTAAGCGTTCCGAGGGAAAATCCCACCGGCCAGCCGCTGTGTGCTCCGGCTCTGCGGGTTAGTGGAGGTCCAGGGCAGCCTCACTTACCCATCCTTGTGACGGTCACATCATCGTGCCGAATGCCGGTGATTGGGCGCGCGCGTGAGGGGGTTCTCATTGTATACATTGCTGGGAGGTGCTGCACTTAGGATCCCTTCAATAATGACACACAGCAGCACCATTATATAATCAATTTTCAATCTGGTATAGATTGTCACCAGGATACCATACCTGATGACAATCTATAGTACCAGATTGAGGGTGCGCATGCTGCTACGAGCTCCTCCTCCTCCGGTGATTATATAATGGTGCTGCTGTGTGTGTCATTATTGAAGGGATCCTAAGTGCAGCACCTCCCAGCAATATATTAGAACTTCTTGTGGGGGCACCAGAATAAGTAAATGTGTATATATATAGAGAGAGAGAGAGATGTGGAATTCAGTGGCACTCCACAGACTTGAATATATTAATAATAATTAATCCATGAATGAAATAAAGTATGGAGTATTAACTATATACAAGTCTGTGGAGTGCCACTGAATTCCACATCTATATGAGACCATTGCTTTGACCTATGGAGGGCACCACAGCAAGAATTCATTGTACCCTCAAAGGAGTGTCAGGCTCACAGTCCTATAAAAAAAAAAATAAGAATTTACTCACCGGTAATTCTATTTCTCATAGTCCGTAGTGGATGCTGGGGACTCCGTAAGGACCATGGGGATTAGCGGCTCCGCAGGAGACTGGGCACAACTATAAAGAAAGCTTTTAGACTACTGGTGTGCACTGGCTCCTCCCACTAAGACCCTCCTCCAGACCTCAGTTAGGATACTGTGCCCGGAAGAGCTGACACAATTAGGAAGGATTTTGAATCCCGGGTAAGACTCATACCAGCCACACCAATCACACCGTATAACTCGTGATACAATACCCAGTTAACAGCATGATAACAACTGAGCCTCTCAACAGATAGCTCAACAATAACCCTTTAGTTAAGCAATAACTATATACAAGTATTGCAGACAATCCGCACTTGGGATGGACGCCCAGCATCCACTACGGACTATGAGAAATAGAATTACCGGTGAGTAAATTCTTATTTTCTCTAACGTCCTAAGTGGATGCTGGGGACTCCGTAAGGACCATGGGGATTATACCAAAGCTCCCAAACGGGCGGGAGAGTGCGGATGACTCTGCAGCACCGAATGAGAGAACTCAAGGTCCTCCTCAGCCAGGGTATCAAATTTGTAGAATTTTGCAAACGTGTTTGCCCCTGACCAAGTAGCAGCTCGGCAAAGTTGAAGAGCCGAGACCCCTCGGGCAGCCGCCCAAGAAGAGCCCACTTTCCTTGTGGAATGAGCTTTTACTGATTTAGGATGCGGCAGTCCAGCCGCAGAATGTGCAAGCTGAATCGTACTACAGATCCAGCGAGCAATAGTCTGCTTAGAAGCAGGTGCACCCAACTTGTTGGGCGCATACAGGATAAAAAGCGAGTCAGTCTTCCTGACTCCAGCTGTCCTGGAAACATACATTTTTAGGGCCCTGACTACATCCAACAACTTGGAAGCCTCCAAGTCATTCGTAGCCGCAGGCACCACGATAGGTTGGTTCAGATGAAAAGCTGATACCACTTTGGGGAGAAACTGGGGACGAGTCCTCAATTCTGCCCTATCCATATGGAAAATCAGATAAGGGCTTTTACATGACAAAGCCGCCAATTCTGAAACACGCCTGGCCGAAGCCAAGGCCAACAACATGACCACTTTCCACGTGAGATATTTTAAATCCACGGTTTTCAGTGGCTCAAACCAATGTGACTTTAGGAAATCCAACACCACGTTGAGATCCCAAGGTGCCACTGGAGGCACAAAAGGGGGCTGAATATGCAGCACTCCCTTAACAAAAGTCTGAACTTCAGGTAGTGAAGCCAATTCTCTCTGGAAGAAAATCGATAGAGCCGAAATCTGGACCTTAATGGAACCCAATTTAAGGCCCATAGTCACCCCTGACTGTAGGAAGTGCAGGAACCGGCCCAGCTGAAATTCTTCCGTTGGGGCCTTCCTGGCCTCACACCACGCAACATATTTTCGCCATATGCGGTGATAATGGTTCGCGGTTACTTCTTTCCTAGCTTTTATCAGCGTAGGAATGACTTCCTCCGGAATGCTCTTTTCCTTCAGGATCCGGTGTTCAACCGCCATGCCGTCAAACGTAGCCGCGGTAAGTCTTGGAACAGACAGGGCCCCTGCTGCAGCAGGTCCTGTCTGAGCGGTAGAGGCCATGGGTCCTCTGACATCATTTCTTGAAGTTCCGGATACCACGCTCTTCTTGGCCAATCCGGAACAATGAGTATAGTTCTTACTCCTCTTCTCCTTATTATCCTCAGTACCTTTGGTATGAGAGGAAGAGGAGGGAACACATGTTACCAGAGCGTCCACAGCTATCGCCTGCGGGTCTCTTGACCTGGCGCAATATTTTTCTAGCTTTTTGTTTAGGCGGGACGCCATCATGTCCACCTGTGGTTTTTCCCACTGGTTTACAATCATTTGAAAGACTTCTGGATGAAGTCCCCACTCTCCCGGGTGGAGGTCGTGCCTGCTGAGGAAGTCTGCTTCCCAGTTGTCCACTCCCGGAATGAACACTGCTGACAGTGCTAACACGTGATTTTCCGCCCATCGGAGAATCCTTGTGGCTTCTGCCATCGCCGTCCTGCTTCTCGTGCCGCCCTGTCGATTTACATGGGCGACTGCCGTGATGTTATCTGACTGGATCAGTACCGGCTGGTTTTGAAGCAGGGGTTTTGCCTGACTTAGGGCATTGTAAATGGCCCTTAGTTCCAGAATATTTATGTGCAGGGAAGTCTCCTGACTTGACCATAGTCCTTGGAAGTTTCTTCCCTGTGTGACTGCTCCCCAGCCTCGAAGGCTGGCATCCGTGGTCACCAGGACCCAGTCCTGTATGCCGAATCTGCGGCCCTCTTGAAGATGAGCACTCTGCAGCCACCACAGCAGAGACACCCTTGTCCTTGGAGACAGGGTTATCAGACGATGCATCTGAAGATGCGATCCGGACCACTTGTCCAACAGGTCCCACTGAAAGGTTCTTGCATGAAACCTGCCGAATGGAATCGCTTCGTAGGAAGCTACCATTTTTCCCAGGATCCGCGTGCAGTGATGCACCGACACCTGTTTTGGTTTTAGGAGGCCTCTGACTAGAGATGACAGCTCCTTGGCCTTCTCCTCTGGGAGAAACACTTTTCTCTGTTCTGTGTCCAGAACCATCCCTAGGAACAGCAGGTGTGTCGTAGGGACCAGCTGTGACTTTGGAATGTTTAGAATCCAGCCGTGCTGTTGTAGCACTTCCCGAGATAGTGCTACCCCTACCAACAACTGCTCACTGGACCTCGCCTTTATCAGGAGATCGTCCAAGTACGGGATAATTAAAACTCCCTTCCTTCGAAGAAGTATCACCATTTCCGCCATTACCTTGGTAAAGACCCTCGGAGCCGCGGAGAGACCGAACGGCAACGTCTGGAATTGGTAATGACAATCTTGTACCACAAACCTGAGGTACTCCTGGTGAGGATGGTAAATGGGGACATGTAGGTAAGCATCCTTGATGTCCAGCGATACCATGTAATCTCCCTCGTCCAGGCTCGCAATAACCGCCCTGAGCGATTCCATCTTGAACTTGAATTTTTTGATATGTGTGTTCAAGGATTTCAAATTTAAAATGGGTCTCACCGAACCGTCCGGTTTCGGTACCACAAACATTGTGGAATAGTAACCCCTTCCTTGTTGAAGTAGGGGCACCTTTACTATCACTTGTTGTGAATACAGCTTTTGAATTGCCTGTAACACTGCCTCCCTGCCTGAGGGAGTGGTTGGCAAGGCAGATTTGAGGAAACGGCGGGGGGGAGACGTCTCGAATTCCAGTTTGTACCCATGAGATACTATTTGAAGGATCCAGGGATCCACCCGTGAGCGAGCCCACTGCTTGCTGAAATGCTTGAGACGGGCCCCCACCGTACCTGGCTCTGCCTGTGGAGCCCCAGCGTCATGCTGTGGACTTAGAGGAAGCGGGGGAGGACTTTTGCTCCTGGGAACTGGCTGTATGCTGCAGCTTTTTCCCTCTACCTCTGCCTCTGGGCAGAAAGGACGCGCCTTTAACCCGCTTGCCCCTATTGGGCCGAAAGGACTAGAGACCCGTCATCAGGATCTGAGCAACAGAAACGATGATACCTGATAATACGGTGCTTTCTTTGGTTGTGAGGGAACATGGGGCAAAAATGTAGACTTCCCAGCTGTTGCTGTGGAAACGAGGTCCGAGATAATACGGTGCTTTCTTTGGTTGTGAGGGAACATGGGGCAAAAATGTAGACTTCCCAGCTGTTGCTGTGGAAACGAGGTCCGAGAGACCATCCCAGAACTTCCATGTGTCGTTTGGAATCTGCATCACCTGTCCACTGCCGAGTCCATAACCCTCTCCTGGCAGAAATGGACATTGCACTAATTTTGGATGCCAGCCGGCAAATATCCCTCTGTGCATCCCTCATGTATAAAAGTGCGTCTTTTATATGCTCTACGTTCAGCAAAATAGTGTCCCTGTCTAGGGTATCTATATTTTCTGACAGGGAATCTGACCACGCAGCAGCAGCGCTGCACATCCAGGCTGAAGCTATAGCCGGTCTCAGTATCACACCTGTGTGTGTATATATAGATTTCAGGATAGCCTCCTGCTTTCTATCAGCAGATTCCTTCAGGGCGGCCGTATCCGGAGACGGTAGTGCCACCTTCTTTGACAAGCGTGTGAGCGCTTTATCCACCCTAGGGGATGTTTCCCAGCGTGACCTATCCTCTGGCGGGAAAGGGTACGCCATTAGTAACCTCTTAGAAATTACCATCTTTTTATCAGGGGAAGCCCACGCTTCTTCACACACTTCATTTAACTCTTCAGATGGAGGAAAAGCTACTGGTAGTTTTTTCTCTCCAAACATTATACCCTTTTTTGTGGTACCGGGGGTAACATCAGAAATGTGCAACACATTTTTCATTGCCTCAATCATGTAATGTGTGGCCCTACTGGAAGTTACATTAGTCTCTTCGTCGTCGACACTGGAGTCAGTATCCGTGTCGACATCTGTGTCAACCATCTGAGGTAGCGGGCGTTTTAGAGCCCCTGATGGTTTTTGAGACGCCTGGGCAGGCACAGGCTGAGAAGCCGGCTGTCCCACATTAGGTATGTCGTCAAACCTTTTATGTAAGGAGTCGACACTATCACGTAATTCCTTCCACAGCACCATCCACTCAGGTGTCGACCCCGCAGTGGGGTGACATCACATTTACAGGCATCTGCTCCGCCTCCACATAAGCCTCCTCATCAAACATGTCGACACAGCCGTACCGACACACCGCAAACACACAGGGAATGCTCTGACAGAGGACAGGACCCCACAAAGCCCTTTGGGGAGACAGAGAGAGAGTATGCCAGCACACACCAGAGCGCTATATAACACTGGGATCCCACTATCAATGAGTGTTTTCCCTATAGCTGCTTTTTTATATATATTACATATATATATATATATCTATACTGCGCCTAAATTTAGTGTCCCCCCTCTCTTTTTTACCCTTCTGTAGTATTCTCAGACTGCAGGGGAGAGCCAGGGAGCTTCCTTCCAGCGGAACTGTGAGGGAAAAATGGCGCCAGTGTGCTGAGGGAGAAGCCCCGCCCCCTTTTCGGCGGACTTTCTCCCGCTTTTTCTGTGATACTGGCAGGGGTAATTTTACATCTATATAGCCTCTGGGACTATATATGATGTATATTTTGCCAGCCAAGGTGTTATTTATTGCCCTCAGGGCGCCCCCCCCCCCAGCGCCCTGCACCCATCAGTGACCGAAGTATGAGGTGTACATGAGGAGCAATGGCGCACAGCTGCAGTGCTGTGCGCTACCTTGGTGAAGACTGAAGTCTTCTGCCGCCGATTTTCCGGACCTTCTTCGTGCTTCTGGCTCTGTAAGGGGGACGGCGGCGCGGCTCCGGGAACGAACACCAAGGTCGGGTCCTGCGGTCGATCCCTCTGGAGCTAATGGTGTCCAGTAGCCTAAGAAGCCCAAACTACCACCTGTTAGGTAGGTTCGCTTCTTCTCCCCTTAGTCCCTCGCTGCAGTGAGTCTGTTGCCAGCAGATCTCACTGAAAATAAAAAACCTAAATATACTTTCTTTCTAGGTGCTCAGGAGAGCCCCTAGTGTGCATCCAGCTCGGCCGGGGCACAAGAATCTAACTGAGGTCTGGAGGAGGGTCTTAGTGGGAGGAGCCAGTGCACACCAGTAGTCTAAAAGCTTTCTTTATAGTTGTGCCCAGTCTCCTGCGGAGCCGCTAATCCCCATGGTCCTTACGGAGTCCCCAGCATCCACTTCGGACGTTAGAGAAATATATATATATATATATATATATATATATATATATATAGGCAAAGTGTGACATCCCTAGATGCTCCCAGCACCAGGTAAGGGATACTGCATGGCACTCCAGGACTTCTTTGAATCAATTAAATTGTACTGCAATATATCAACGTTTCTGTTGCTCAGATCCTGATGACGGGTCTCTAGTAACCCAGAATCGTTGATATATTGCGGTAAAAGTTTATTGATTTAAAGAAGTCCTGGAGTGCCATGCAGTATCTCTCACCTGGTATTGGGAGCATCTAAGGAAAGGACGCCACACTTATATACATCATTATCAGCAAGGGCACCCAGGCAACTGCATTTACAATAGTGAGTACTGAACCACAAGATGAATATATATATATATATATATATAATTATAATTTACTGTATCAGTGCACAGTATGTTAGTGTCCATGGAATAAAGTGACTTGCATACTCCCTTTAGTGTGGACGGTGTAATGGTTATCATTATGCATCACAGCACTGAGGGCATGGGTTCTGTTCCCACCATGGCCCTAACTGTGTAGAGTTTGTATATTCTCCCATTGCTGGCGTGGATTTCCACCAGGTACTCTGGATAGGTAGGTTATATGGCTCCCAACAAAAATTAACCCTAGTGCATGAGTGTACAGGGGCAGACTACATAGGACAAGTATTTCTTATCTGCCATCAAATTCTATGTGACAGGTCTTGCAATAGTACAGCTGTCTGGTTCTCGCCTCCGGCTGGGGAGAAGGAGTGCAGACTAGAGTCCTGGGAGCTGCTATCCACCTCCTCCTTCTCCAGTGTGACCTGCCACCTCCACACTTCCCTATGATTTGTCCCTGAACTGTGATCAGGACTAACGCTAGGAGAGAAAGCCTCGTGATGAACATCTACTTACCTCTCCATATCCGCCACCCTGCATGACACCCTGCCTGCTTTATGTGAGTGTAGAGAGCAGTCACTGGACGTTGTGTCCCCTATACTGACCGGGATGTCAGAGTTATTTCTGCGTTTTCTGTCATTCTGCTGCGGAGCCCATGCACACATTGCTGATGCGGGGGTCATATAGGCTGCTACACAGGTACTTAAGGTGTTAAAATAGGAAGAAGAGCTGTTGTGTAGCCTACAGATGGAGCCCTCCTCATCAATCCCTATAATAGGATTAACTGAGCCAGGGCATTCGGACTTAGGGGGTAATTCCAAGCAGAAATTTTGTTACCAATTGGGCAAAACCATGTGCACTGCAGGGGAAGCAGATTTAACATGTGCGGAGAGAGTTAGATTTGGGTGGGGTGTGTTCAATATGCAATCTAATTTGCAGTGTAAAAATAAAGCAGCCAGTATTTACCCTGCACAGAAATAAAATAACCCACCCAAATCTAACTCTCTCTGCACATGTTATATCTGCCTCCCCTGCAGTGCACATGGTTTTGCCCAACTGCTAACAAAATTTCTGCTGCGATCAACTCAGAATTACCCAGTGGCAAACGCAGGATTTTCACAGGGGGGTTTCCGTACGTATGTGTGTAATTGAGTAGCCAGCACACTGCTCAACCTGTGTACATTTTATATATATATGTATATTTATTACATACCGCACATCTGTACATAGGCATACTGTACATACACACACATACTGTACAGTAGCATACTTACAAACACAGCATACATACGTACATACTCAGCATACATGCACAGTGTACATGCACACAGGATACATACGTACACACACACAGTATACATGCACACAGCATACACACAGAGTACACATGCATGCATACATACATACATACATACATACATAGTATACATGCACACAGGCATACTTACATACACAAAATAGATGCACACAGCATGCATACACACACAGTATACATGCACACACAGTACACAGGCATGCATACAGCATACATAAAAACACACAATAAATGCACACAGCATTCATACACACACACACACACACACACACACACACACACACACACACACACACTATACATGCACACAGCATACATACTTAGTTACTCACACAGTATCCATGTACATAGCCATGTACACCATACCCTCCAACTGTACCTTTTTAATAGGTACAGTACCTTTTTTTCATGGTCTGTACCGATTTTTGGCTCTCCAAACTTCCATTGAAAGTATAGGAAAAGGGGCGTGGCCACGCCCCCTTTACCCGCAGCCACGCCCCTTTTCCGGATTTGAACCGATTATTCAGTGTAAAATGTTGGATGGGTATGCACACACCCATTAACAGTAAACACAACACCCCCCCCCCCCCCCCCCCTCCTCATCCCAGCACCTTATACACATACATGGCTACTCACAAACTGCTGCAGTACAATTTATTATAAACTACCCATCCATCCCACACACATACAGTATGTGTGACACGCACCATGCTTCTGCAGAGTCACACACAGTGGGAGCCGAATACAGCAGAGAGAGGAGCTGTGCTGTCCCGTGCGCTTCCGCTGCAGCTCCCCCTACAGGCAGCCAGCAGCAGCAGCCAGGTTCTTGTCACTCGGACAGTGTAAGGAGGAGGGAGCTGCTACTGCTAATTAAAGATAAATGATTAAAAAAACGGACAGCAGCACTGATGGATCGGCGGCCAGGGGGGGGGGGGTCTCTAGGTACTCGGACCCCCCCCCCCCCCCCTGCGTGCGCGTATGTTACCCGCCATATCCCCTGCTGTATTGTTCTTGAAAGTGGGGTTTGTGTATTTTTGATATATATATACTGTATATCGGCACACCACTGCGCCAAAGCAACTACATTGTGACACACTGGTGGGTGAGGGAGTACTGTAGGTTTGCTATAAAGGCATGCTGGTGTCTATTTTATTGTGATGACTGACTTGGAGTGCGTCCACTTTGTATGTGTATCTATATTACTATTGGGAAAGGCACCTGAGCACGCTCCTACTGTTCAACATGAGTGCCGGATAGCTACATATGAAGGGTGTGTGTGTATACAGTATGTAGGGGGGGGGGGTCACCAACACTTATCATGCCTCCGGGCGACTGGGGCGAACTTACGCCACTGTTTAATACAGCACATTAAACCACACCGTAGCACCTGGTCATTGTCAAAATAATAGGCATTATTAAAAAGATTTGAGTTTTTTTATTTTTACTTTTAAATATAGACTAGTATTTTGTTAATTTTCCAGAAATACTGTAACTTGGGTCTTGTTTGTTGATTTCCCTTGTGCTATTCACGCAAATAGTGTGATTCAGGCTTCCTCTGAGGCAACAAGCTATAATGAAACATGACCCCTGCTTGCTGTATTTTCTTGTACCGTGGTCTGCCCCAGCATTCCTTATCAAAGCTGTGTGTACTTCTCCGTAGGGGTCGACAATGCAGAAGCTTTGATCATCATGTGGCTAAGCAAATTTCAAGCTGGATCCACCACAGGTATATGATAATAAGTGACGTATGTATGCAGCCTGAGGTTTAACCTGGAACTTGTGTACAATCATTTTTTTTTTCCAAAATGTTTTTTATTGAAGTCAAAAGATGTCAAATCAAGACAACATACAAATGCCACACAAGTATATCAAATGTATCACAGATTTATCGAGAATATCACAAACTTCAAAATGTGAATAAACATGAAAGTATTGCATTGTCTGTCTTCATTCTCTCACCTACAGGTAATCAAAATAATTACTACAACTCTGCAGTTGCACAGTGATCTAGGATACTATACTCTACAGCAGAGGTTCTCAAACTCGGTCCTCGGGGGCACACACAGTGCATGTTTTGCAGGTCTCACAGAATCGCAAGTGAAATAATTAGCTCCACCTGTTGACCTTTTAAAATGTGTCAGTGAGTAATTAATACACCTGTGCACCTGCTGGGTTACCTGCAAAACATGCACTGTGTGGGCCCCCGAGGACCGAGTTTGAGAACCTCTGCTCTACAGTGTCTGTTTGCTTAGGTAATCTGGAGTTATTGTTTTGTGCAGAATTTAGACTGTTAAATTGTTAGATATTTGGGGAATGTGGGATGTCCTCCTCCCATATCATTATTTGTTTGTTTTAGCTTTATTGCCCACCAGTGGGTGTTGGGCAATGGGTGGGGTTTTAATCAGTGAACCTATACCTTACACATGTTAATGTTAGTTCATATTAGAGTATACTTGGCTGATTAAGCCTGGCTGATTGATCCAGGGTGTAGGACTCTAAGGGAGGAGGCTCAAAGGGAGCAGATATATAATTTTAATATCAAAGCCTGGACTTAGCCTGGACGAAAAACTGAAAGAAAACATCAAACAACAGATGAACTACTTATCAATATCAACTGCATATGCAAATTTATCACCCTCCAACTTCCACTCTGTGAACACTATGCAACCCATTTGCAGAAAAGAACATATGTAAGATCTGGTTTCCATCCATAATCAGGATCACAAAGATCTTCTTTGGGACAATTGTGAGTTCATCTTCTCATCTACAAACACTTTAAAAATCTAACAGAATTACCATTGCTTCTTAACCCTCTCACAATCCTTTCATTTCTTACAGCCCAAATACATTTCTGCACCCACTTTATCTACGCTTTTGACTCATTTCATACTAAATCTACACCCATTGAGACTACACTGCTTTTCTCACCTGCATTTCTGCAATTCTGGGGGTCGCCATGGGGGTGATGTTGGGGTCCTTTTACCTTCTAGTTACTCCTACCAACTCATACCACCAGAACCATCCCTTACATTCTCTACATTTGAGGCCCATGCCATACGCCTCTTCCAACCAGTCCATCTTAGAGTAGCTGTCATTTACCGCCCCCCTGGCACTGCTTCCAAATTCATCGACAACTTTGCTTCCTGGCTTCCTCTCTTCTGACATTCCCTCCATTATCCTAGGTGATTTCAACATCCCTATTGACATCCCCACACAATCCCCTGCCTCTAAACTCCTTAACCTCACCTCTTCACTTGGTCTCTCCCAGTGGACCTCCTCACCCTCCCATGTGAATGGGAGCTCACTGGATCTGGTCTTCACTCACCGCTGTGATATTTCTGATTTTTCCAACTCCCCATTTCCCCTCTCTGACCACCACCTGCTCTCCTTTAACCTATCTCTCTCGACTTCCCCATCTCTACCTCCTAAGGCTACCATCACTAAGCGTAACATTGAAGCTATTGACACCACATTCCTTTCCTCCCTGTTTGATTCACTTCTCTCTCCTATTCTCTCTCTCTCTCATGCCCTGAACAAGCCACTTCCACATACAATGCATCCCTTACTTCTGCTCTTGACTCTGTTGCTCCACCAACCACTATTCACCCTCGCAAATTAACACCTCAACCCTGGCACACCAAATGCACCAGATATCTGCAAAAATGCTCACGTACTGCTGAGCGACACTGGAGGAAATCACACTCTAAGGCAGACTTCCTCCATTTCAAACTTATGCTCTCATCCTTCAGTGCTGCCCTTTCTCTTGCTAAACAGTCATACTTCAAGAACCTCATCTTCTCCCAGTCTTCCAACCCCCGGCGCCTCTTTGCCACTCTCAACTTACTCCTCTGCCCACCTGCACCTCGTCTCCCTTCCTCACTCTCTGCTCTTGACTTTGCCACTTACTTCACATCCAAAATTGACTCCATACGTCAGGACATCACATCACACCAGACCATCAGTAACCAGCTTTCTCCCATCCCTTACCAACCCTCCCCATCCCTCGCACCTACTCTGACATCTTTCTCCCATGCATCTGGAGAGGAAGTCATGGCCCTCATTCATTCCTGTCCCCTCACCACCTCCCCACTTGACCCTATCCCCTCCCGCCTCCTCCGCTACCTCTCTCCTTCTGCTTGTTCCGATCTTTACCACCTTCTCAATCTGTCCCTTTCATCAGGCACTGTCCCCTCTGCCTTCAAGCATGCACTCATCTCTCCTATTCTTAAAAAACCTACACTTGATCCAAACACTCTCTCCAACTACCGACCCATCTCTCTCCTCCCTTTTGCCTCCAAACTCCTTGAGCGTATTGTTTACAACCGCCTTACTTCCTTTCTTTCCTCACACTCACTGCTTGACCCATTCCAGTCTGGCTTCCGTCCTCTCCACTCCACTGAAACTGCCCTTACAAAAGTATGCAATGACCTCCATGCTGCTAAATCTAAGGGACACTACTCTGTACTTATTCTACTTGATCTCTTTGCTGCTTTTGACACTGTGGACCATCCTCTCCTACTGCAAATTCTTCACTCCATTGGTCTGCGTGACACTGCCCTCTCTTGGCTGTCCTCCTACCTTTCTGACCGTTCTTTCTCTGTCTCTTCTCGTGACTCCACCTCCCCCTCACTTCCACTAACTGTAGGGGTACCCCAAGGTTCTGTCCTTGGTCCTCTTCTCTTCTCTCTCTATACGTCCTCACTAGGTAAGCTCATTAGTTCTTTTGGTTTCCAATATCATCTCTATGCTGATGACACCCAAATCTATCTTTCCTCTCCAGACCTCTCCCCTGCTCTCCTCACTCGTATCTCCAACTGTCTCTCTGCTACCTCTTCCTGGATGTCCCAGCGCTTTCTTAAACTTAACATGTCTAAGACAGAGCTGATCATCTTTCCTCCCTCCCGCATAACCTCACCTCCTACAATCTCATTATCTATTGATGGCACTACTATCTCCTCTAGCCCCAAAGTGCGCTGTCTTGGAGTAATCCTTGACTCCTCCTTCTCCTTCAAACCACACATTCAGCACCTCTCACAAACCTGCCATTTTCATCTAAAAATATTTCCAGGATCAGACCCTTTCTGACCCAGGATGCTACTAAGACTCTTATCCACTCACTGGTCATCTCCAGACTGGACTACTGTAATCTGCTCCTGACTGGCATTCCTGACAAATACCTCTCTCCACTCCAATCTATCCTCAATGCGGCTGCCCGGCTCATCTTCCTCACCAAACGCACTACGTCCACCTCTCCTCTCTTACTAGACCTTCACTGGCTCCCCTTCCCTTTCAGAATCCATTTCAAGCTTCTCACACTCGCTTACAAAGCCCTCACCCACTCCTCTCCCATCTACATCTCTGACCTTATCTCCCTTTACACTCCCACCCGTCCTCTTCGCTCTGCTAATGCACGCCGACTCCTGCCTATGGATTACTTCCTCCCACTCCTACCTCCACGATTTTTCACGTGCTGCACCACTTCTTTGGAATTCCCTACCTCTCCCCCTCAGACTCTCCACCTCTCTACAAAACTTCAAATGATCTCTCAAGACCCACTTCTTCACCAAACCCAGCCAAATCTCATCCTAACCCTCTGTTCTATGCTCTCTATGTACCCCATCTGTGTCACCCCTGTCTGTCTACCCCTCCCCTTTAGAATGTAAGCTCTCACGAGCAGGGCCCTCTTCCCTCATGTGCTTATCCTTTCTTACTTTAATAATCTTCAACTGCACCACATCCAGCAGTCTTCTGCCACCTGATACTTATTCCAGTGTCATCTGCTGATGTAACTATGTTTATTTACCCTGTACTTGTCCTATACTGTCATCAACTGTAAGTTGCTGTTTTCCTGTTTGATTATTTGTTTATGTATTCTGTAATTGGGCGCTGCGGAACCCTTGTGGCGCCATATAAATAAAGGATAATAATAATAATAAATGCTTCACTGGCTCCATCAAATACAAAGGTGATCCAGTCCAGCACAGGGACAAGGTGAATAAACAATTCCAAGCAATGGGGCACTCAGAGGATTTGATTATAAGTATATTGATCAACATTTATACATACATTCCATCAGCGTTTCAGTGAGGAGTTAGGAGCCAATCAGCTCCTAACTGCCATGTCGCAAACTAGGTTTGAAAAATGACAGTAAGGAGCTGATTGGCTGGTACTTTATCCCCATCCACTTTACCTCCATCCAAGGCTTACTAAATTGACCTATGTGACAAGTGACACATACAACACATACATATAGACTTACCCAGCGTATAAAAGATACTGGCCATAGAACCACACCACAGCCAGCGCAACGTGACGCACTGTAGTGACGTTACCTTGTCTCAAAGGCAACAGCAGCAACCATCACATCAGTTGGTCTAGGGAGCAACCGCATCACCCGGCAGCCATAGACGCAGCTGCTGAAGCCCAACTGGCACATCAATGGACATATGAAAAAAGAAACAGATTAAAAACACACTAATCAATCTAAGTGTGTACAAGAATATGCTAGTGGAACCCATACATACAGGGCCAGACTGACCATCTGGCACTTCTGGCACATGCCAGAAGGGCCGATGGGCAGGTGGGCCGATCCGGTCCCTCAGAGAGCCGGGAAGGCCGTGCGCAGCGCAGCCTCTGGCTCTTTGGTTCAGCCGCCCCCACTGGTCTCCATGGAAATGGTGGCATGCCGCGAGTCTGCGCCCCCAGACTTGCAGCGTGCCCCCACCCCCAGCAATTGTCACCATGGTAATGGGGGCGTGCCATGAGTCCAGGCCCCCATGACTAGCGGCATGCCCCTGAACCTGAGCAGACACTGCAGTAGGGGCTGTTGTATCCTCGCCTCTCCCTGGGGACCTGTGGTCTGCCAGCCTCAGAGCTGCGGGAGGGCCTGTAAGTGGATGCTCCTGATTCCCTGATGTAGTGCCTGGCTCTGTGTACCCCACAGACAGACCCTGTTGCTTGGCTTATTATTTTATAGCACACACTTGTAACTGCTCATTGTCCACCCCTGATGCCTCACTTCTGCCCCCTACTGGGTGACACCCTTTACTATACCTGGGCTATATATCTACCCATTTGCCCTATTACCGCATCCTATCGACCTGAGGCCCTACGGGCTTCCTCAATACCGTGCTGTGACACCAGACATTGTTCTCACTTGGCCCTGCTCCTACCTGCTCTGGCCGCAATCCCTAGGGCTATGCCCATGGCCCTCCTACTCCGGGACTCATCGCTGTTGCCTCTCCCATCCTCTACTGTGGAGAATACTAGGACCAGTGTCCTACTCTCCTTTTTTTTGTGGTCTTTTGATTTTTATTTTAAATCCTCCTATCACTTGCATCTGCCTGATTCTTTGTGTACTGGACCCTCTCAAGGAGTCTCATCATGAGTAAATCCAGTACTGCTGTTAAAACTCGAGCAAGAGGCAACAGCACTTTTCTAAAAGTGATAGAAGCAACAAACTGTCCTCGTCATAAGATCCTTCCTCGCCTCACTTTTCACAACCGGACAAGTACGACCCATCTGCTTCACTTGTACCTGCTTCCAAGTACGACATTATTGCTCTGCAGTCACTTATAATGGATTTCAAGGATTCCATAGAGTTCAAGTTGGACAAGGCGGTTACCTCTGTTAGATCTGATTTGTCCTCACTGTCTTCCAGAACTTCGGCGCTAGAATCCCGTCAGGACTCTCTCCAAAAAGTACAGAACGAGACTGCCAGAGGCGTTGACCATATTATTCAGGATTTATTTGATTTATGTATGGAAAATGAAGACCTAGAGAACCGGGAAATGAGAAATAACCTCCAGAGACGGAATGACCCGGAGTCCGTCCTTCCACCAGACCTGGAGGCATATCTGTTTAAATTGTTATCTTTTATTGTAGCGGATCTTGGAACTCGGGAATTGCCTTTGGAAAGAGTGCATAGCGCTCTACAGCCCAAACCGCGTGATGGTGAGCTCCCTATAGATGTTGTCTTGCGTTTCCTTAGTTTCAAAAACAAAGAACTGGTTGTCAACCCAACTAGGGGCAAACCACACGTCCTCTTTGAAAAAACCAAGCTGCAATTCTATCAGGACCTGGCTCCTATCACGATAATTAAAAGGAGGGAGCTTAGAGTCTTGACTGAAGCTCTTTGCACGCGTGGGATTCGCTGCCGATGGAGATTTCCCTTTACACTCCTGGTCAATCTTTATGGCAAAACAATTGTTAGAGATCCGAGAGAGGATCTTTTGATGCAGTTGGAAGAATCGGGCCCAGCGTCTACTCCAACATCCGCGTCTTTAAACTTAACTGACGATTTTTCCCTTCAAAAGTGTTAACAACATTGTTTTTTTAAATTTATTTTATTTAATAAAGTTGAAAAAGTATTTTTTAAAATATTTAAACATTATGTTATGCACATCTGCAGAACGGATCTCCTCATGAAAAACGGGGGGACAGGGTGGCACGGCGCAGTTGCATGAAATCTGACCATGCCAGTTAAGTGGTTTTAAAGGACTGATTCTGACTACACTTTGCTGCTGAGTAGAACATTCTTCTCAAGATTCTGTTGCTGATGCTGCAAGTATATGCCATATTGTTCTGACTTCATCTCTAAGTGGATTATGTTTCATGACTGTTTGCCTATTGATTTTTGTTCTGTAGTCTTTCTCACAGTGCCCTAGCTTTGTAGACAATCCCTCCCCTTAATTTCATTCTGTGTTTTTTCGGCCCCTATCGGACCTTCAGTTGATAATTTGCAGGTTACCCCACACCTTGCTTTACAACGTGTTTTATTTGTTTCTAGGCCCAGATTCGCCTCTTGAAGAAGCCGCCTGAGGTGCGGAGAAACGCGTTGAGGGTACAGAAGAAAGGGCCACATTTGACCATTAAGTGTCCCATGGAGCGCAACATTCATTGCTATCAGCCGTCTGTTACAAGCTGCTGGTGAATGATTCAGCCTGCGATCTAATCATCCCACTCAAATTTCCCCTGCATTTGGAACACTGCTACACCTTGCCCGGCCGGGCGTTGCTCAGTAAGCTGGGGGATCTGCACGGTGGTTTGACATACTCACTTGGTGCCGCACTGAAGGGAACGGTTCTCACCTGAATACACCGCTGACGGATGTCTCACCCATGCACAGGGTGATAACAAGCGGCTTCTCAACTACCTATCCCGTGCAGTAAGAGATCACTACGTCTCAGTGAGTAACAGCAATCGGTTGGTTTATTATTCACATTTTGCTCCAAGGAAACAGTATTTAAATCTGGACACCTCTATGGTCATAGACGCTCATTACATCATTTTGCAGGATTTCATTTCCACTTGAACTGTTTGATATGGAATTAATGTGAGAGATTAACCCTATCCTACAGAGACGGGCTCTCCCGTATTTCAGCGTCCCTTTCACATATTAATACACCTTATGTGTGTATTAGAGGCTTATAATACCTCAGTTATATGCTCTGTGTATTGTTGTGGTCTTTTAATGAGTCTGTTATTGTTTTTATGTCAATAAATTGTTTTTTATCAACATCATTGGTACTGTGCGCCTACTTGGTGGTTTGCTCTAAGTTACCAGATTCGCCCTCTCCCCGCTAGGTTTACCCCTTAGATAATACAGTACTTGTCTGGAGTTTACTATTTACAAATACTACATTCTGTTTGAACTCTAGCATATATCACCTTTCTTTGTATACGTAAATCTCCTCGTGGGTGCCTTGGACATGTTGGGGCCTTTTTAACTTTCTGATCTTGTAATTCGGGATTGTTAAATTGTTCTCACTGGGGACTGGTCATTCGGGCCTACTCTGGGGCACACCGATGTGATTTATAATACCTCCTTACCCTTATTCATACCGTTATGGCATACAAGGTATTACTGATGTTTTTCTACCTTGATTTCAAGTGCTTATAGTTCATTTTTTTTATGTTCGTTACTTCGTATATTATTGTAGTCTTGTTGATATTTTGAATTTCCACGGCCTCCATTTTTACTTATACTATTTTATTTTTATTCTTTTTTTTGTTTACGTAACCACTGGAGGGTCTAGACCCTCTACTTTGTTACTTCTCTCCCTACGTTTGATATTTTCGTACTGTTAACACTAAGCTTGACCCTTCGATTTTCTCCTCTCCCCTCCCCTGAGGTAGTACGGAAGCTCTCTGATATTTCCTCATATTGGACCGTGAGGACCTGAACTTTGTGTATGTTTTTCTCCGCAGGACGTGAGGAATTTCCACACAGATTTCCCTCTCCTGTTTCCTCCTCTTTTCCTCGCCCCTGACGTATCAGGAACCTTCTTCTATCCTCTCTCCCTCCTCCTTTTTTTTTCTTTCTTCTTTTCCTCTCCCTTCCTCTCACGATGCCCCTAATCTAAACACAACACAAAGGGGGGGGGGGGGGGGGGGGGGGGCATTCATGATAAATAATAAAGTCCCATTTACTCTCCACTCTGCCCACTATGACTCTGACGGCCGTTATATCATTCTTACGGGTAAACTGGGTCATCTAGTATGTTGGATAGCCAATGTCTACACCCCCAGTTCTGGCCAAGCCTATTTTCAGCTCTTTTTTTCTCTGTTCTGCACAAACTCCGAGTAAGCTATTTGATATTAGGGGGAGATTTCAATGCAGTACATGATAACCATTTAGACAGGTCTTCTTCTCCTTCTCACACACAGCACGACCCTTCAATATGCTCGCTAAACAGACATATTACAGAATCTGGACTCTTCGATGTCTGGCGAGCGCTACACCCTTCATCCAGAGACTACACTTTCTATTCAGTTCCACACCAATCGTATTCCCGCATAGACCTTTTTCTCTGCTGTACCTTGGCTGCCACTTTTGATTTCCTGGACACACAAATTTCCTGCCCCTCTTGGCGTTTAAATTAAACTCTGCTGAAAATCTGAGTTTCAGGAAAAAATTACATTGGCTATCACTGACTATTTTTCTTTGAATGTTTTGTACCCCATTAGTGTGGGAAGCACATAAAGCAGTCATCAGAGGCCATATCATCAGTTATGCCTCCCATAGAAATAAAGAACACAAGCTCAAACTGGCTTCTCTCATGGAAGAGGGCCACGTTCTGGAAACTCACCAAAACACTCTTTACACTCAACTCATGACCGCAAGGGCAGCTCTTAACACCCTTCTTTCTGAAAAGACAGAGAAGGCTACACGCTGGCTTAAACAGAGATTTTACCAAAAGAGTAATACAGCTGACACCCTACTAGCTAACAGATTGAAAGCTCGGAGAGCGTTGACGTCCATTTCAGCTATTAAGGACAACTAAGGGTCCTTGCAGTATAACCCGGTCACTATAAACTCTCTGTTTAAAGAATATTATAATAAACTCTATAACCTCTCCGGCTCCTCGGACCCGACAGCTCCTACCGACCCGTCAATCTCCAATTATCTCTCTTCATGAAATGTTTCTCGCATAGACCTCTCTTAGTCTAAATAAGCCCATAACTGAGGAAGAAATACATTTAGCTCTTCAAACACAATGGCTCTCCCATGGATTTCAGCAGGCAGTACGAGAGTTTTGCCATGTCACAAGCACTCATGCTATCAAATTATCTGCTGACTTACAGGATAAACATGATATCCCTAACAACCTACACTTCCAGTATTTGCAAATCCTTCATTTTATTTACTCACTATGCCTCTCATATCCACTGCACGTTCCTTCCCCCATGGAAAGATTATTCTTACATAACTCTTCTGACAGAGGCTCAGTCCTCTATAAATCTGTTCTGGCATTGGAGTCTCCCCCCCCCCCCCTGGAGCCTCATGAACGAGCTTTGGAGGCAGACCTTGGGTGACGGTTAGAAGATGAGGTATGGGACACCATTCGCTCTGCAGTATCTAAATGCTCTATTAGTTTCACCATACGTGAGAACTCGTAAAAGTTTACACATAATGGTATCTGGTGCCAGAGCAGCTGCACTGGATCGGCCATAATACCTCTGACTTGTGTTGGAGAAACTTCGGACAGATATGCTCCTTTTTTCATGTGTGGTGGATATGCACCATGATCGTACGATACTGGACCATGGTTCGTCACCTTCTAGCCCAACTGGTTGATCTCTCTGAGCACCTTTCCCCTACTAACCTACTCCTATAGACCATATCTCTAAGGACTCCAACAAATTGGTTCTTCATGTAATTGTGCAGCTAGATATCAAATCACCCGTAATTGGAAAGTTTCTGATGTGCCTAGTCGTCAGGAACTAATAAATAGGATATGATTTGTTAACAAAACGGAATATATCACGAGCTTACAAAACCACACAGTGAAACAATTCCACTCCATCTGGCTTCCCTGGTTTAGATTTCACGATGCTCCTCTTCAGTAGCGGATCTTGCTACGGGCACGCAGGATTTTTGCCTGGGGCGCCACCTTCCGGAGGGCGCCGCCACCGTAGCAAGATCCGCTACTGGTGCCCCCCGGTCCTCGGTAGATGCGGTGCAGTGCGGTACGCGATGAAGTCATCGCGCACCGCACAGCATTGTGGGAGCGGCACATAGTCACTAGGGGTCATGATTGACCTCTAGTGTCTATGCGGTGCTATGGGAGAGACGTCATGACGTCTCTCCCATAGATCAGAGGAGTGGCGCTGGCAGCTGGAGACGGAGGACAGTGGCGGTCGGGAATCAGGAGCAGGGATGGTGAGTATTAATTAATTTATTTTTATTTTATTTTTGTAAGCGGCACAATTCTACTGGGGGCACAAACGGGGGCACAACTCTACTGGGGGCACACATGAGGCAAAACTCTACAGGGGGCACAAACGGGGGCACAACTCTACAGGGGGCATAACTGACCATGGCATTTTATGAAGCCATGCCCCTATTTTTGCCCGGGGCGCCACAAGGGATAGAACCGGCCCTGCTCCTCTTCCAGGTCTTGGTTAGTTTTAGTCCTAGGTCTGTAAGCATTTGCATTATTGCTTTTTTTTCTCTCTCCCCCCCCCCCCCCCTACCTATTACCTGATTCGTCAGGAGGCCCTTGTCACCCTCCACTCCCTTCATCCCCCACACCCCAATCTCTTTCCCTTCTCCCCTCTCTTTCCCCTATTATCTTTTCTCACTTCACTGACGATTCTTGAACTTCCAGTTGACACTTACACCTCTTTGCATTTCCTCATTGGATGTCTAGGACGTGTTACTGAGTATATGTACTCGTTACTAAATTTCTATACAGTGTTACTTCTACATAATGTTGTTTATGCTACTTATTTGCCCCGACTGTGTATGTGTATCACAATTACTACCATGCATTCTTCCCTCCCTCTTCATTTTCTGTATTGAATTGGTACATGTTATTTTTTGTACTGTCCCCTGTTGATGTGTATATACATTTCTTTACAATAAACTTTATATGACTTAAAAAAATGTAAAAAAAAACTTTTTCTTTTGTAAATTATACTGAAAACATTACTTATTTTCCATTGTTTATTAATCTGCTTTTGGAAATTCAAGTCCGGGCTTTCAGTACAGTGTGTAAGTGATACCCAAAAAACACAGGTCAGCCATTCCTAGTGGGGACCTGGACTGGTCAACAAGATGGTAAGAGTCCCCTTACCACTTTGTGTCATTATCACCAGGGAACTAGGTATTGCACAGTCGTCATGTCGAAATCCCATTGTTAAATTATGGCAATAGATTACTAAGTGATGTTAGAAAATATTTACTATGGATGGCCATTAACTATTCATGCTTAATAGCCATCTATGATTAATCAGCGATGGTCAATGGTTTTGCCAATGCAGAGCAGGCGGCAATGTTTTTTTTTTGTGTCCTGTGGTGCTTTTCTGATTGGCAAACAGCAGGCCATTAGGGGCGTTGAATTTCTGAGAGAGGACAGAGCCACTACAGGAGTGTAGTAGGGTGTATATTTATGTATCAATAGTGAAGAAGGAAGGGAGATTGAGGTGGTTGATGGTAGGTGCTAGCCACACCCCCATGAAGACCCCAGCACTAGTATGCAAATTATAAATGTTACTTCAATGCTGATTAGTTGCCATGGGCAACATCTCCACTGGTTCACTTCTCCACTCTTTTCACTGCTTAGTACATCTCCTTTTTACTCAGCTCCCGCCACGTGATGACATTGTGGCATTGCATGCCAGAGTGGAGTACAGCCAAGAGAAGAATGCAGGAGATGCAGCTGAAATAAATTTACCTAAAATAGTGCACTATAATAGTTTGGTTTATTTATTTTTCTATAGCTACTCTAAACATATACTAGTGGGTAGAGGGGAGCATTGTGAGGGTGTGGAGTATCCGGCACATTAAAGAAAGCAAAGAGGGGGCGTACATATTTGTGGGGAAAGCACAATACAGGACATATGGGGAACATATATGTATATAGAGGGTCACATACAGACAATTTGCATGTTTAACGTGGGTGTGATAAATTATGTTTGCCTAAATTTCCAATGGTACATACAGGCATAGAGGGGCACATGCAGACACTGGGGGGCATGCAGTCCTGGGCAAGTGTACAGGCGTAAGTACTCCAGGCCCCCTCTCTCATGGGGTCCCCTATATTTTAATCATAGCTGGAGTGCAGAACTGCAGTGAGATCTTTAGAAGGGGAAAGGGAGGGGGAGTCTGAGCAGGGGGCGGGGCTACATGGCCTGGTGCTGCCAGCAGCATTGCATGGGTGAGAGGAGGGGGAGGAGCTTCTGCAGAACCGGAGTGGTGATAAAGACTATCCAGCATTCAGCCTGTAAGGTAAGAAGGACTCAGGTAACGGGCATTGTCTATATATTAATTTATATATGTATGTATGTGTGTAAGTGCGTGACTATGTATGTGTCTGTGACTATGTATGTTCTGTGTCTGTGTGGCTGTGGGCTTAATTCTGCACACAACACTGATATTCATGAAGTTAAGCGATTTTCATGCAGTGCATGCATCTAATTTGCTGGAAAGTTGCACATGCGTCCCACAGTGTTTAGGCACAGAGGTGCAGTTGCGATTGCGACACACGCTATCAGAAATGTCCCATAATGTGGAAATGTGCTGGGTACTCCTGAGTGGTGAATGGGAGGTAGCTATTCAGGTGCTATGGGAATGTCTCCGGTGTGTCGCTGAAGTGGTTACATACACTCTCACAGGAGGCCAAGCTCAGATGGTAAATTTGTATCTTCTATAGCAGGGGTGGCCAACTAGTCCGAGTCAAAGAGCCATAAAATCTTGTTAGGTACGTCAAAGAGCCGAAGGTGAGCAGGCAAAAATGGGGTGTGGCCTTGTGCCCGCTAGGCCACGCCCTGGTATAATATACATTGAAAGATCCAGATCCACATAAATAAATTTTTGAAGCCAGATCCAACATAAAATGCATTGAAGAAGTCACTTCTGCATAAAATAATTGAAAAAGCCATAACTATATAAAATATAATGAAAGACGATTCACATAGTACACTTCAGCTCTCCCATGTGTCACTTCAGCCAGCACCCTGCTGTGTCACTCCAGTCAGCTCCCCCACGTGTCACTCCTGCTAGCACCCTCCTATGTCACTTCATCCAGCTTTCCCATGTGTCACTCCTGCTAGAACCCTTCATGTGTCACTTCAGAGCCCCACCCCAACTCATGCCATTGTAGCAGCTCCTTATTACCCCTTTCACACCGCGCAAATATCCCGGTATCAATCCAAGTTGGTGTGCGGTGTGAATGGGCCATGGTCCTGGGTTGCCTGACCCAATAATTCAACCCGGGTTATAAGCAGTGTTATTCCTGGGTTGAATACCAGGTCAGTGGCAGCGTAATCGGGTTCCCGGGTTGATGGGACCCGTTTACTACATAGGAAGAGGTGGCACGGAGATGATCTCATCTCCCAACGCCGCCTCCACCCCCGCGCCCCCCCCCTTCAGCTATGGTAACCAACCCAGCAAATTGCCGGGTCGGGAAGCCACCTGTTAGGGTCCAATGCCAGATCCCAACCGGGAAGGACCGTTTCTAATTCCCATGTGGGATCCTGCATTGGCGATGTGAAAGGGGCTTAAGGATCCTCTGTTTGACGGTGGGTGTTTTATCTCTAGTATCTGGCTTCCTCAGTCCACAGCCCTCATAGTGCTTCTGTGTGTCTTTCTGGAGTGCAGTGGTTACCAGATCTGTTGCGGTAATGTGACTTCAAGTGTCGGGAGCCACATTTAAAGAAAGAAAGAGCCACATGCGGCTCAAGAGCCACAGGTTGGCCACCCCTGTTCTATAGCATTGCTGCAAGTTTTGATGGTGGCGTCTAAAGATGCACCAAGCGGTATTACAGCGTCTAAAAGACACTTGCATAGTCAGACACATGATAATACACCATGGAAAGGGCTGATACTAGCACAGTGGCGGAACTAGAGAGTCGTGGACACAGGTGCAACAATATGCTTTGCAATGCACCGGCTGCACCGCCACAAGTTTCGCCACTGCACTGGCACGACTACACACTAACGTATTTATAATGGGTGCAGTGTGTTCAGGTGCACATGGGCCCCCGGGGTCTCACGTTGGCAGCAACAGCGCTACAGAAATCACTATTTTCTCCATTTTCCCAGTGTTTTGCGCATGCATAGTAAGGAAATCACTGGGAAAATGTCCGCTGCACCATTTTCCCAGAGACCTGCGCATCACACTAGATTCTGGGATAGTGCTAGCATCGCCTAGTAACCCTAGTACCCAGAGCTATGGCACTAACGGCTAGAGAGGGGGGCCCAGTTGGAGCCTGCACACGGACCTCCTCCTCTCTAGATGCACCCTGCAACTATGGAAAATTGGTCGACTCAGAATCAGGCCCATTATATTCATATTTACACTATCCCTGTAAATCCGTATCAGTAGAATACAAACATGTTGTTAAATGTTAAACTGTCATTCTGTTACAACACAATACCGGAAGCTCTGTGCCAACTCTTTACACATAGATCAGGAATTGTAGTTGTGAAGCGTAGAAGTCACTCTGGAAACACATTATGATACTGGCAATACTATTATGGTCGCATACTGGAATTAGATGATACTGACATTGCCCCATTCTAAAATGTCTCCAATATTATGCATAATTAACTGTACAAATGCAAAACTCAAGACAATGTGGCAACAATCCAACATCAAGAGCATGGAGGCATTCTCAGTATAAATGAAACAGCCAACAAATATAAGTACACCATATGAAGGGAATGTAGCTATGTGACCGGCGGTCTCACATTACCGATGGCTACATCATGCCCCCCCTCTAAATCCCGACACTCGGCATGCCGACTAGCAGGGACTACTCCCACTCGTGGGTGTCCACGAAACTCTGAACCAGCAGCACGGCAAGCGTAGCAGCCCTGCAAGGGGCTTGTTGCGCTCACCCACACACCCCTCCGCAGTAGCTGATTTCCCACTAGGCACGTGCCTAGGGGCGGCACTTGCTGTGTGGCGGCACACCTGGCTGATAAGGGCCAGATCATTTTTTTTTCCCGTCATTGCAACTTTTATTTTATTTTATATATATATATATATATATATATATATATATATTATTTAGCAAAAGATGGGGTAAGACAATGGGCAGCAAGTTGTTGTCCAGGAGTTGGTAGTAGGATGAGGTAGGGGCTGCTTTGGTGGTCTCGAGGCATCCGGACTGGCACCCGTAATGCAGGAGGCAATGACGTGATAAGGGGGGTGAAGCAATAATGTGCCTAGGGCGGCATGACCCCTAAATTCAGGCCTGGCCCACCGGCATTCCGCCACCAGGACACTGCAGACGTTATGCTGACCACCGAGATCCCCAGCGGCAGTAACGCATACCCAACCCACATGAAGTTCATATGTTATCACCAGAGCTGTTTCTTGCAGCGGACGAGGCGTACCTTCGCACGGGGCGCCTGCCATGGCTCTTTTGGTGGCTCCTTGTGCTCTCCCTCCTCCCTGTAATTACTACTCCACCCAGGGGGTGGAGTTTTGCGTGCAAATGACGGGGAGGAGCGGGAGCACCGGGACTCAGGAGCGACCGGTGGGCAGAGGGCGGGAGAGAGATGCTGGCAGGTAGGAGATGCTGGCGGGTGCTGTGCACACCCCTGACAACGAGCACCACGCAGCCCTTGCAACTGGCATTACACAGCCCTGGCAACTGGCATTAGACACAGCCCTGGCAACTGGCATTACACAGCCCTGGCAATGATCATGACACCCGTCCCAGAGCATAAAACCTCTGGTAACCAGCATGACACCCAGCACGGGAAACCCTTGGCAATGAGCAGGTAATTTAAAAGTAATTAGAAGCCTTACTGTGGGACATAATGTAACACGGGCATTGCGGTGTGTGGAATAATATGGTGCACGAGGCATTACTGTGTGGGGCTTAATATGGTGGAACTAATTTTTTTTCCCTGTGGTGGCTGTGATCTGTTGGAGCTGGGTCAAAAACTGGGGTGTAAGGTAGTCTTTTCAGGCGAGACCATGCCCGTTTTAGCTAGACCACGCTCACTTTAGCAAGGCCAAGCCTCCTTGCCGGGAGTGCAGGCGTCTTCGGCAAGCGCAAATTTAAATCTCGCACTGGGAGCCAAGGGGGTCATTCCGAGTTGTTCGCTCGCTAGCAGTTTTTAGCAGCCGTGCAAACGCTAAGCCGCCGCCCTCTGGGAGTGTATTTTAGCTTAGCAGAAGTGCGAACGAAAGAATCGCAGAGCGGCTACAAAAAAAAATGTGCAGTTTCAGAGTAGCTCCAGACCTACTCCTAGCTTGCGATCACTTCAGACTGTTCAGTTCCGGATTTGACGTCACAAACACGCCCTGCATTCGGCCAGCCACGCCTGCGTTTTTCCTGCCACGCCTGCGTTTTTCCTGCCACGCCTGCGTTTTTTGGAACACTCCCTGAAAACGGTCAGTTGATACCCAGAAACACCCACTTCCTGTCAATCACTCTGCGGCTGGCATTGCGACTGAAAAGCGTCGCTAGACCTTGTGCAAAAATACATCGGCTGTTGTGAAAGTACATCGCGCATGTGCACTGCGCCACATACGCATGCGCAGAAGTGCCGCTTTTTCACGTAATCGCTGCGCTGCGAACATTTTTCACTAGCGATCAACTCGGAATGACCCCCCCAAATTGGCTAGAAACAGCCCTGGTTATCGCAATACAAATGCAAACACAATCCTATACAATCAAAGGCTAACGCTGCTCCTCACCACTGTTTTGTGTGCTGGCGGCCACTAGATGGCGCCCGATGGAGCGATTCAAGTGCTGCTCAGTTTGGCTGCTGACATTAGTGTTATGTTGTTCTGTCATTTTGACGGGCTGCTAGTCAGACATAATCCATTTGGGAATAAATGATTTCAAACAAAGAGAGCAAATATGGGAGATATGTTACAGAATGGGTGTTAGTATATTGGGGGTAATTCCAAGTTGATCGCAGCAGGAATTTTTTTAGCAGTTGGGCAAAACAATGTGCACTGCAGGGGAGGCAGATATAACGTGCAGAAAGAGTTAGATTTGGGTTGGTTATTTTGTTTCTGTGCAGGGTAAATACTGGCTGCTTTATTTTTACACTGCAAATTAGATTGCAGATTGAACACACCCCACCCAAATCTAAGGGGCCCTACACACTCGGCGATGCACCGCCGAGGTGCCCGACGGCCGATACGGCCGACGAGCAACCCGGCGGCGGGGGGGCAGTGACGGGGGGAGTGAAGTTTCTTCACTCCCCCCGTCACCCGGCTGCATTGAAGTGCAGGCAAATATGGACGAGATCGTCCATATTGGCCTGCATGCACAGCCGACGGGAGATCAGCGATGAACGAGCGCGGGGACGCGCATCGTTCATCGCTGGAGTCTCCACACTGAAAGATATGAACGAGTTCTCGTTCATTTATGAACGAGATCGTTCATATCTTTCAGAATATCGGCCAGTGTGTAGGGCCTATAACTCTCTCTGCAAATGTTAAATCTGCCTTCCCTGCAGTGCACATGGGTGGTCATTCCGAGTTGTTCGCTCGTTGCCGATTTTCGCTATATTGCGATTAGTCGCTTACTGCGCATGCGCAAGGTTCGCAGAGCGCATGCGCTTAGTTATTTTACACAAAAGTTAGGTATTTTACTCATGGCATAACAAGGATTTTTCATCGTTCTGGTGATCGTAGTGTGATTGACAGGAAGTGGGTGTTTCTGGGCGGAAGCTGGCCGTTTTCTGGGCGTGTGCGAAAAAACGCTGGCGTTTCTGGGAAAAACGCGGGAGTGTCTGAAGAAACGGGGGAGTGTCTGGACGAACGCTGGGTGTGTTTGTGACGTCAAACCAGGAACGAAATTGACTGAACTGATCGCAATGGCTGAGTAAGTCTGGAGCTACTCAGAAACTGCTAAGAAATTTCTATTTGCAATTCTGCTAATCTTTCGTTTGCAATTTTGCTAAGCTAAGATACACTCCCAGAGGGCGGCGGCTTAGCGTGTGCAATGCTGCTAAAAGCAGCTAGCGAGCGAACAACTCGGAATGAGGGCCATGGTTTTGCCCAACTGCTAACAAAATTCCTGCTGCAATCAACTTGGAATTACCCCCATTATACAATATGAATGTAAAGGAAATAATAAATCTAATCAACAAATTACCAGTATGATATATTAGCTGAATATACACTTGCCAACCATATCTAAGATCATACTGTGCTTTGTATGAAAGCTGGGAAAGAGTTGTGGGAAATTCTTGCAACATTTACCGAAAATGTTATATGAGGACTCTGTATGAAGTTGCACAGAAAATACAAATGACTTAAATTTCAACTCCAACATGTTGGTAGTTTATAAAGCAATAACCATGTGATTCACATAGCCTCACGTTGGTGTGAGAAAAATATTTCCAGGCTTAAACCAAGGAGCGATTTAGGAAGTTCTTTTTAATGACACAGATAGATAAGTTAACCCATATATACCCAACAATATACTCTACTAAAATTTAACTACAGATGGACCTTGTAATTAATCAAAGCTGTTAGATCACACTTAATTTTACGTACTTCACCTATAACATGTACTTTTTATAGTATTAAATAAGCCACAGGAAGCATAACATAAATGTAACAAAAAAAAAATAACAGTTTGCTGAAATGAATGAATATCTATTTCCAACTGTAGATAAAATACCGTTCTAATATGCAGATCTCTCTTATGTTTGGGACAGGTATGAAACTCATACAGTATTGTCAAAGTCAGAAAAATGTCTCTATGCACGTTGCCATATTTGCACCGCACACTGGTCCGCGCTGCGCATGCGTGCGCTCTCCCGTGAAGGCGCATACCCGCAATAGCGTGCACTCGCAGGCGCGGTATGCGTATTTACGGTAGAGTTTATGTAGTCGTAGCGTGCGACTCATTCGTTACATATTTTCACAATTAATGTAGTTTATAGATCATGGTCCCTTTGATAGTTTCTGAAAGTTTGGTTAATATAGAAGGTCCCTGAGCTAAGGAATCCCTCTTTGTATCGTACGAAGGGTCTAACAGGAATCATACAGCAGTGTTTGGTACCCATCGGAAGAGTATTTAATTAGCAATATTCCGGTGTTGGTTTGGAGCGTATTAATCGCTCGTGCGAATAGTTATGGACATAAGAAGTTTATGTCCATTTCTACTGTTTACTCATACTCAGGTATGCGGCGGGAAACCTAGTTCCCCACCCACCTGAGCTGTTTGAAATCGTCACAGCCCACCTGTATGAATCAACCTATGACCTTTTGTTATGATGCAGGGCCGAATTCCGACGTCCAATGGACAATGGGATTGTAGGGACTGTAGGATTGCATTGTGTGTGGGGCATAAATAGGCAGGCCGACCACATCCAGCTCTCACTCTTCAACGGTTCTCATTGCTGAAAATCGGGTGCTGGATGTCCAGGCGCATGCGATCATTTACCCTGTGCGTAAGTTTCTCTCCGTAATCATTGTCTTTCTGTGAGCCAATTTCTCTCATCTCTCTCTCTCTCTCTCTCTCTCTCTGTTCTGTTCTCTCATATCTCCCCTAGACTAGGCTAGTATTGTATCGTATTAGATAGTATTGTATTGTATTGCATTTAGGTCAGTGTAGTATTGTCTTTTTGTATTTATTGTTTAGTTCTGTGGTTAGGAAGTCTTTGTTATATTGTAGTGTATCATTTGTACTGTTATCCCCTTTTTACAAGTATATTAGATATAATACAGTTAATAGGCTTTGGAACCTAAACCAGTATCTGTGTATTTTCTATAGTGTTAAGTGTTCACTTGAGCGTCGGTGACGCTCAAGCAGCTTTGTAGTTAGTCAGGTTACACAAGGTTGCACTTACACCCTGTACTCACATTAAGGTATTCTGTGTATTTCTTTGGTATAAGGTTTAGACATAAAGGTATAGCATTGTGAGCGTCTGCACCGCTGGTGACCTCCTCGTGGTCTCGAGCGTAAGCTACGCCATAGCGAATCATTACTCTAGTCATAGCCAATAACGTGTCCTGTGATCACTGGGCCGTGAGCGAACGTGACGCTTGAGCGTCTCACCTACGGCTGAGCGATCGTTACGCAACTAGCGTACCATTACGGTACTTCTTAAGTAAACAGCGTACAGTGTTCTTAGCTTCATAAAGGGTTGTTTATACGACAAAGGAATTTAGCATTGTCAATTGGGGACTCGTCCTATCCTTCTCATATCTGCACTAGGTAGATCAGCAGACATTATCCCCCAGCAAAGGGTGGGAGGTTGTCTCCCAGTGCTGACGGGATAAGCGTCTGCTTCGCTTAGATAAAGAGTGCTGAAGGAATCCGGGAACCGGAAGTAAGAACAAAACGCTTGTGTCTTTTAAAAAAACTGTTTTATTTCTCTTCTGTCTTGCGTATACACGCACGCATACATTTATCTGCATTTCTTTTTCAATTTCGTATATCACTATTCCTGTTTGCCAATTTTTATAGTTGATAGAAAGTGAAAAAAGAGATTTGCTGTTATTTCATAGTAGAGGTAATAGTTAAAGTATAGACCAACACACGGCTTGTCTGGGAGATAAGACAGTCAGTGTGGTGTGCGGTAGATGATCAGGGATCACCTACATTGATAAAGGTAGAAATTGTGTTACGGTGGATCTTTGCATTGCGTACACGTGTCGCTAACAAAGACTAGCGTACGCAATCCAAAAGGCAGACGCACGCAGCGTACATTACGCAACGTAGCGTCCGGTTACGCTCACGTAGCTCAAGTCACGGAAAAGTTGAATTAGCGCAAAGCGATAATTAGCGCAAGGCGATAAGTAACGCACAGCGGTAGATAACGCGAAGCGGTAAATAACGCAAATCTATTTTTGGAAAAAATCTGAAATTTAGTTTAACAGATCCTGCTCCTAATTGGTAACACTGTTGGACTGAAGACAATTTCTGCGCAGAAATAGATATAGAAACAAAGTGTACATGTGTTGAGTGAGTGTGGTTTTGTATACATAAGTTTATACAACTTTAAGGTGGAACCAAAAGGAAAGCCGGGTACTCGTCAAGGGACATACGTGTAAGTGACATATACGGTGGCTAGGGAGGCATCCCTGGCTAAATAATATTTGAGCATTAGAGTATAGCGGACCATAAGGTAACAAGACCAGGAGGTCATAAGGTAACAAGACCAGGAGGTCGTAAGGTAAAAGGTCCGCTATAAAAGTCCAGTGGCACAACGCCTGGGGTGTTGGTGCAGAACCCATATAGGCCATACAAGCTCTTGCTGAAGGAATCGCGGCCGGAAACATCGATTCCATTGATCTTTCAGTACATAACAAGTAGTGCTTGTGTACTGAACGATTGGACCGCACGTAATTGTGTGCAGTAGTTAGTAATCTGACCTAATACCATTAGAGTAAAGTGGTCACTAACGCTATTTGTACATTCTGACGTGATTTGTGTAATTTTTTATTTTTGGAAGGGAAGTTCGCTGGTCACTCAGGAACTATCTAACAACCCCACCTTTACTGGAAAGAGTAAGTGTCCTGCGGGTAACCCTCATATGTTCCAGTAAACTGAAGGTTCCATAGGGGCCCTGTATCGAGTACGCCAGCACCACGTCGGTGTGATCAGGTCGTATTGGTCGAGGTGGGCGAGTGAGTGGGGTACTCGGTAAACCGCCACCGCCGGCCTACTGTGGAGTAATTTGGTTGTCTGTAAAGGCTTGCTGAAAACCTTGATACAGAAATCCAAGGAGGACTAAGCAACACCTGCAGACTATGGGGGCCAGTTGCTCAGGTAGGGGGCGATCAACCTTGGTTCAGGTTGATTCTGTGAACCGACCAGTTGGGTCGGCACGATATGTGATGTGTGAAAAATACGGAAGTCACACAGAATCTTTATGTGATGAATGGGAGAGAATGACTGTACAAGACAGGGACAAATTCCCAAGAATAGGTAGCTTCAGTCCAGACGTGTTACAAAATTTAAGGAGGAGGATATGTCTCGTAAAATCAACAAAGAGACGAATTCAGCATCATGATTATTTACAGTTATGGCACCAGGAAGGTGAGATACAGAGAGGTTTGGCTCTGGCGGCAGGATCTGGGGCAGTCAGGAAGCTGATAGCCACAGCTCCTCCTCCACCATACATTGCAGGAGAGAAGTTGATTGCGGAGAGAAACGCACTGGGTTGTAAAACACAAACTCTTAGTAACCCTGTAAATGTTAATGATGTTAACCAAATAACTCATGCAAGTATTAACCCGTGCAAGATGTACCCTGTTTTGAACCTTCCTCAGGAGTGTGATCAAGAAGACGATTCAGCAACAATTTCAGCTCTCTCTCTTGCAGCCACCATAGCAGAGACCACAGTAGGCACAGCGACACCCACGAGATTAGTGAAAGCCCCTAGCGGAGGGATAGGTGAGGTCGTGTCAACGGGTAAGTACGGCACCATGCACTACACTGAAACAATTGTACCACAACAAGCTGTAGAATCTACACAGGAAGAGGCTGTTAGAATTGCTCCTGTAAGGGTAATAGCAGTTCCCAATGGAAAAACAGATGTGTCTGGAGCCACTCCCATAAGGAACATTGCCATGTACACTCCATTTTCCAGAATGGAATTAAGAACAATAGTGTCCGAATTTCCTGACCCCAGAAAGGACTTAGTTGCTAGCCAAAAATACATCAGGGATCTAGGTAACACTGTAGAACCCAACAACAAGGATTGGCAGATACTGCTAAGAGCTTGTTTACCTTCCAATGTTGACGCAACTCAATTTTTAGCTGACTGTGCATTGGATAAAGATGTACCGCTTACAGACGTGTACAACAAGGATAATGTAAAAAGGATAAATTTACAGCTAAAGGAGTATTTCCCAGCCGTTGTTAAATGGAATAAAATATTTTCCATTAAGCAAAAGGAGTCCGAAACGGCAACAGAATATTTTCACCGGGCACTATTAGAAATGGCAAAGTACACTGGTATAGAAGACATTAAGACCAACCCAAACCATCGAGAAGTAGCAGTATCTGTACTGATGGATGGTTTGAAAGAAACATTAAAAGCTAGGGTACAGACCACACAACCATGTTGGCGAGGTCTGTCAGTGTCCACATTGAGAGAGGCTGCTATTGATCACGACAGAAACATCACTAGGCACAGGGAATCGCAAAGTGATAAGTTGATGTCCGTAAGTATACAGGCGCTGACCACAAGGCAGCCTGCGTATGTACCACCGAATCCTGTGGGTAAGGCAAGTGTAATAACATGTTTTTCTTGTAACAGACCGGGACACTTTGCACGAGAATGTAGAACAAAGAATGTACAAAGATCTTTTCAACCCCCTAGACAACAACACAACACACGACATTGGGAGCAGGGTCCACAGAGGCGGAGTTTTGAGCCACATACAGGGGAAACAAAAAGATATCCCCCGAACAGAGATTGGCATGCCTCTGGTAGTTCCCAGCTAACTCCCTCACAAGTAGTCGCTGCCAGCAGGATTCAGGGAGGTCAGCATACCCAATAGGGGTGTGGCCATACCTGTAATCTGCAGCCAGTTAAGTTGATTTTCAGTCTTGGAAGTGAACCAGAGATTGCAATCAATGTAGCTGGTAAAACTTTAAACTTTCTTGTAGACACAGGGGCGGCCAAGTCAGTGATAAATTCGACAGTGGGCATGAGAACCACTGGTAGGACAATTCCAGCCATGGGAGTAACAGGAGTAGTCCAGCACTACCCTGTTAGCAAACCAGCCGAGATTACAATAGGGCCTTTGCATACCAAGCATTCCTTTTTGCTGGCTGCATCGGCACCAACTAATCTCCTGGGAAGAGACTTACTATGTAAAATGGGTTGCGTCATTTATTGTACTCCTGAAGGTGTATTCTTGGACATCCCTGAGAATCACGCTCAGGAAGTACGAGACATGTTAGACTCCCCATCAAAATTAATGTCACATTCCATTATGACAAATAGGAATCCATCCCAAGTAGAAGAGATGACATCTCAGATACCAGAGTCACTTTGGACAAAAGATGGACAGGACACTGGATTAATGGCAAACGTAGCTCCAGTAGTTGTACAAGTAAAAGATGGTAGGATAGCTCCAAAAATCCCACAGTATCCTCTGAAGCCAGAGGTGGAGTTAGGAGTTTTCCCAGTAATAGAGCGCTTGCTACAACAGGGCATTCTAGTAAGAACGTCCAGCACGGCAAATAGTCCCATCTTCCCTGTTAAAAAGAGTGGGGGGAGGGGTTACAGGCTAGTGCAGGACCTAAGGGGGATTAACAAAATAGTTGAGAGTCAGTTCCCCGTAGTGCCTAATCCAGCTGTCATCCTAATGCAAATTCCTCCCACTGCCAAATTTTTCACTGTTATTGACCTCTGCTCCGCATTCTTTTCGGTACCTCTGCACCCTGACAGCCAATATTTGTTTGCATTCACATACAGAGGAGTCCAATACACGTGGACTCGGTTACCCCAAGGTTTCATAGATAGTCCAAGTATATTTTCTCAAGCTTTGCATGATTGTTTACAGTCCTTCCAACCGGAGAGTGGATCAGTGTTGATACAGTACGTGGATGATCTACTACTGTGTTCTGATTCATTGGAGGCATCCCTGAGGGATACGAAACAGCTCCTGTTTCATCTTTCAGACACAGGTCACAAGGTTTCCAAAGACAAGTTGCAATTATGCCAAGCTAAGGTAAAATATTTGGGACACTGTCTAACACAAGGACTGAGACACCTGACCGCTGATAGAATCCAAGCCATTAGAGACATGACACTGCCACAAACCCAACAACAGATCAGGACGTTTCTAGGAATGTGTGGGTATTGCCGTAATTGGATCCCAGGGTTTTCCATATTGGCGCTACCTCTGCAGGAAATGGTCTCTTCAAACAAACCTGATCGGATTTCGCATACAGACGAATCCGAAACAGCATTTGAGAGACTCAAACAGTGTCTAACGCAGGCACCAGCACTAGGTATGCCAGACTATGGGAAACCCTTTGAACTATACGGAACAGAAAGTGCTGGGTGCGCAGCAGGTGTACTAACACAAAAACACGGTGACGCCAGCAGGCCAATTGCATACTACAGCGCCCAGCTAGACACGGTAGCGCGATCCCTCCCCACATGCTTGCGTAGCGTTGCGGCGATAGCATTGCTAGTGACGAAAAGCGAAGATGTTGTGCTAGGCCACAACCTCACAATCCATACACCGCATGCGGTATCTGCCTTATTGAATTCTGCCCAAACCAGACACGTCTCATCAGCAAGGTTTACGAGATGGGAATTGGCATTAATGGCCCCAGTAAACATCACCATAAGGAGATGCAGTGCATTAAACCCTGCAACATTTCTCCCAGGTGTGCCTGGTCAGACACAAAGGGTGGAAGGTGAGAGTGATGGGGAAGGAGGATTTAATGCAAAGGAAGATACACATGATTGTATGGAATATTTGACCCAAAATTTTACCGCAAGGCCTGACATCAGTGACAACCCACTGGAAGATGCAGAACTAACGTTCTACACGGACGGTAGTTGTCATAGACAGTCAGACTCGGGAGACTTGTGTACTGGATACGCAGTCGTAGATGACCAAGACACCATAGAAGCGGAACCGCTAGGCCCACCTCACTCAGCCCAGGTTGCTGAACTGGTCGCCCTAACCAGAGCATGTGAATTGGCTAAGGGTAAGTCAGCCAATATCTACACCGATTCCAGATACGCGTTCGGGGTAGTCCATGATTTCGGAGCGCTATGGCGGCTCAGAAATTTCATGACGGCGGCTGGTACACCGATAGCGCATGCAGCTCATATAAAAAGGCTTCTAACAGCGATACAGGAACCCGACAGAGTGGCTGTTATCAAATGTAAAGCACATACATATAGCCAAGACCCAGTATCCCTTGGTAACAGCCAAGCAGACGAAGCCGCAAAGCTTGCAGCTGCTACCCCCATACAGACAGACACCACACAACTGATGGTATTTAATACCATCAACACACAGAAGTTGTGTGAGATGCAGAATTTGTGTTCCACACAGGAAAGAGCAGTCTGGAAGGCAAAGGGATATGGCCAGGAGTCCTCAGGGCTCTGGACGGATGGACATGGTAAACCGGTGGCCCCCAGGGCATACCTTCCATGTCTGGCTGAAGCAGCTCACGGGCTGACTCATCTAGGCAAGGAGGGGATGTGCAAATTGGTAAGAGCATACTGGTGCGCCCCAGGATTCTCCTCTCATGCGAGTAAAAGAGCAATGTCATGCCTTACCTGTCTGAGAAAGAATGTTGGAAAAGCAATACCTACAGAACCATCCCATATCCCACCTGCCGGCGGCCCTTTCCAGGTAATACAAATTGACTTCATTCAATTACCCCCATGTCGAAATTTGAAATATGTACTTGTTTGTATAGATGTTTTCTCGAATTGGGTCGAAGCTTTTCCAGCAGCTACAAATACCGCTATGTTTACAGCTAAGAAAATTGTGCAGGAATTTGTATGTAGATATGGTATCCCTAGAATCATTGAAAGTGATAGGGGTACCCATTTTACAGGTGATGTCTTTCAAGGAATGTGTAAGTTGATGGGAATTGATAGTAAGCTGCACACTCCGTACCGTCCACAGGCGAGTGCGAAGGTCGAAAGAGTGAACAGCACTATTAAAAATAAATTGAGTAAAGTAATGGCAGAGACAGGATTGACGTGACCAGAAGCTTTACCCATTGTTTTGTATAGCATCAGAACCACTCCCAGGTCCCCTCTTAATCTGTCTCCTTTTGAAATCTTGTTTGGTCGACAACCGCATGTCATGATTAACCCTCAGGATGATTTGAAATGTAACAATGAAGTAACTGTAAAGTACTTGATTAACATGAGTAAGCAGTTGAGGAGTCAAAATGATAATCTGAAGTTGGTGATTCCTGATTTACCAGGTAGTAATTGTCATGACATTGAACCTGGGGATTATGTAATGATACGAAATTTTCTACGCTCAGGTTGTCTTATTGATAGATGGGAAGGACCATACCAGGTCTTATTGACTAGCACCACAGCATTGAAGGTTGCTGAGAGAGAGACTTGGGTCCATTCATCCCACTGCAAAAAGGTTGCCGATCCAGAGAAGTCCCGTGATAAGGAACAGACGGTAGAGGTTGTATCACTGGAGTGTCTGTTCCAGGAGGACTGAGGCGGCACCTGAGCCTTGAAGACCGAAAGCAGTTGTCGACTCCCTTCTCCCTTTTATTGTTTTTCTCCACTTCCCAGCCCCTCTCCCTTAAAATTTCTTTTTCCCCCTTCTCATTCTTCTCTATTTCCTCCTCAAAGATGGACTTGCCCCAAGAGACTGTGATCCGGATTTTGATGTTAACCATGATGTTGACCAGAGCAGTCTGTTCCGGCGAGAGTACCATAGAGGTCGAAAGAGGTTCTGGAATGGGTTCCGATTATGATGATGGAGGCGTAGTTTTCCAAGATCAACCAAACCAACAAGCAAAGGCGAGTATCAGAAAACGATCCGATAGAAGAAATTGTGATGGATTGTTAGCTGAAGAAAATTGTATCTGTAGGCTCTGTGATAATCTGGTTGAAGATGGATGCATAAAGAAATGCCAATCTAGTTTTAATATCCATATAGACCGGCATCCATTGAGTGACTATCACACTTTAGTGGGTAATGTGTTAAACCAAACAGATTGTTGGGTATGCTCTCAAGTACCTCAGGGTCATAGCAAATCAGGGCTAGTACCATTTCCTTTAACGTTAGGGGAGGTACTTGAGCTAAGTGGTGGGAGACCGGTGGACCGGAGGTTTAACATCTCCAGCCCTCCTAGTTTGAAGCTCCACCAATACCATGTGGATAGGTCCCTCATATGTTTTAACATCTCCAATCCTAGAAAACCGGGAAACTGGGAAGTGTCATGGAGTAACCACACCATGACCTTTTCACACAGAGCAGATAGAATGCCTACAGATACAGAGCTCGTACGCCATATAGCCAGTAGAGGAAAATCTTTTCGGTATCGATATACCTTAGGAAATAGGATTACTAGAGTTGGAGAGGTATCACCAGGATACTGTGCACATATCGTACAAACTGATACGTGCATTAAGCAGATGGAAGAATTAGGGTCAGGAGATTTCACCTGGAAGGTTTGTAACATGGTCATGTCCTTCTCCGTCCCTTATGTTCTCCCCGATGACGCATATTTCATATGCGGGAGAAAGGCGTACAAGTGGCTTGCCCCAAACTCTGAAGGATTGTGTTATATTGGAAAAGTATTGCCTGAAGTGATGACTGTTACACATGACAAAATGAAGGACATACACCGTGGTGCCCAAGCTCCTTATACTCACACTCATTACGAGCACCGAGTTAAAAGACAACTGTCAGAAAGGTTAGAGCATCCGGCCTCTGATCTTATCCATGAATCCACCGGGATTCAGGTTCTGGTAGCGTTAGATTTCACTCGTACCGCTCGAGGTGTGATGAATTATAGATACATTTCCGCACTCGCCAATTTGTTAGATAATATCACTGAAATGTATGATGACACGTTTAGATACACTGGAAGAGAACTTCAAGCCTATAAAACAGAACTAGTTCAGCATAGGATGGTTCTTAATTATCTTACAGCAGTAACAGGCGGATATTGTGTTACATTGGCAACACAGTACGGCATAAAGTGTTGCACGTATATCACAAATAGCACCGAGGACCCGGTAGAGGTCATAGACCAAAAGATGGACGATATTCTCCAATTGAAGTGGGAATTTCGTCGAAAACATAATCTCACCCTTGCTGCTGTAGGTAATGAGCTGACTGGTTGGGTGTCATGGTTGAACCCGCGAAATTGGTTCTCCGGTTTGGGAGACTGGGCTCAAGGAGTCATAATGGATGTTGGAAAGTTTCTACTATGTATCTTGGGTGTCGTTATATCGATTGGATTGATATTTAGATGCGGGCAGGCTTTAATGAGGTGCAAACAAAGTACAAAAGTGATGAGCTTGAGGAGTGAGGAAACTGTAATTAACCTGGATTTGATTTATGACCCAATGATAGAAACCAGGATGTGATGAAAATGCGATTATACGGTCCGTTTCTTTCACCTGTTTTTCTGCTTTTCTCCAAGATACAAAGACCCCCTTGGACGAGGAAGCTGACGAGACGAGATGTATACAGACAACGGATTGACCAAAGAAGAAGATTTGACAACTTTAAATATGGACACTTGATGAACTTTGCCATGGATCCCCAGTTTCCCTAGTACTTTTAAACTCACGCTAGCCCAACATTTTTTGTAAATCTGATGGCTCAGACAAAGCTATTTGCTCATGCCCAAGGAGCAATACAGCGCAAAGAAGACGACTCTCAACAGATACCGAACACAACTTCGACGACAGATGTACATTTCCCTGACATAGAATATCATTGCATTTTCCATAAGTGTTCTTTATCTTCATCTCTACAACCCTCAGGTAATGACACACATAGACGATAGGGAATACAGGCACAGATATCAGCAACCACATACCTCCCCCATTCATGTATCATCAACTAAAATGTGCTCCCCATTTTGTTCAAAATCCGAAAAGAGCTCGGTAAAGTTTGACAGCCCATCCACAGACCTGTACCACAGGATAAGAAGGAATTCAAATGTATACTTCGCAATACCTCGAAGCTTGATTTACCACACGTACGGCACGATGATACATGACCCTCCAAACATGGATTCATACACACATGCTTCTGCTATCTCACTAGGTCATACCCTCTTCACACCTTCTCCTCTCTCCTCCCTTACCCAACCATGGAAATCAATTAACCCCTGACTTGCATTTTTCTCCTTAAATGTTTTGTGGCAGTTATTATTGACTGCCAAAGGGTGGACTGTCAAAGTCAGAAAAATGTCTCTATGCACGTTGCCATATTTGCACCGCACACTGGTCCGCGCTGCGCATGCGTGCGCTCTCCCGTGAAGGCGCATACCCGCAATAGCGTGCACTCGCAGGCGCGGTATGCGTATTTACGGTAGAGTTTATGTAGTCGTAGCGTGCGACTCATTCGTTACATATTTTCACAATTAATGTAGTTTATAGATCATGGTCCCTTTGATAGTTTCTGAAAGTTTGGTTAATATAGAAGGTCCCTGAGCTAAGGAATCCCTCTTTGTATCGTACGAAGGGTCTAACAGGAATCATACAGCAGTGTTTGGTACCCATCGGAAGAGTATTTAATTAGCAATATTCCGGTGTTGGTTTGGAGCGTATTAATCGCTCGTGCGAATAGTTATGGACATAAGAAGTTTATGTCCATTTCTACTGTTTACTCATACTCAGGTATGCGGCGGGAAACCTAGTTCCCCACCCACCTGAGCTGTTTGAAATCGTCACAGCCCACCTGTATGAATCAACCTATGACCTTTTGTTATGATGCAGGGCCGAATTCCGACGTCCAATGGACAATGGGATTGTAGGGACTGTAGGATTGCATTGTGTGTGGGGCATAAATAGGCAGGCCGACCACATCCAGCTCTCACTCTTCAACGGTTCTCATTGCTGAAAATCGGGTGCTGGATGTCCAGGCGCATGCGATCATTTACCCTGTGCGTAAGTTTCTCTCCGTAATCATTGTCTTTCTGTGAGCCAATTTCTCTCATCTCTCTCTCTCTCTCTCTCTCTGTTCTGTTCTCTCATATCTCCCCTAGACTAGGCTAGTATTGTATCGTATTAGATAGTATTGTATTGTATTGCATTTAGGTCAGTGTAGTATTGTCTTTTTGTATTTATTGTTTAGTTCTGTGGTTAGGAAGTCTTTGTTATATTGTAGTGTATCATTTGTACTGTTATCCCCTTTTTACAAGTATATTAGATATAATACAGTTAATAGGCTTTGGAACCTAAACCAGTATCTGTGTATTTTCTATAGTGTTAAGTGTTCACTTGAGCGTCGGTGACGCTCAAGCAGCTTTGTAGTTAGTCAGGTTACACAAGGTTGCACTTACACCCTGTACTCACATTAAGGTATTCTGTGTATTTCTTTGGTATAAGGTTTAGACATAAAGGTATAGCATTGTGAGCGTCTGCACCGCTGGTGACCTCCTCGTGGTCTCGAGCGTAAGCTACGCCATAGCGAATCATTACTCTAGTCATAGCCAATAACGTGTCCTGTGATCACTGGGCCGTGAGCGAACGTGACGCTTGAGCGTCTCACCTACGGCTGAGCGATCGTTACGCAACTAGCGTACCATTACGGTACTTCTTAAGTAAACAGCGTACAGTGTTCTTAGCTTCATAAAGGGTTGTTTATACGACAAAGGAATTTAGCATTGTCAGTATGAAGCTGTTTACAATTGTCTATGGGGTTATTGGAGTTGTTAGCAAACCAAAAAAGTTAGAAATTGGGCAAAACCATGTGCACTGCAGGGGAGGCAGATATAACATGTGCAGAGAGAGTTAGATTTGGGTGGGTTATATTGTTTCTGTGCAGGGTAAATACTGCCTGCTTTATATTTATACTGCAATTTAGATTTCAGTTTGAACACACCCCATCCAAATCTAAGTTTCTCTGCACATGTTACATTTGCCCCACCTGCAGTGCAACATTGGATTGCCTATTAGTGTGCTTTTTTGGCTTGCTAACACTTCCGAATCCCTTGTGTGTTACAGTATGTACAATTCTCTAATTGTAATATGTCTTGAATTCTGCACATTTCTGTGCTGCTTCCAGTTTAGAAGCTGCTAGGCTCCACAGGCAAGATGGGAGCAGCAGAATAGCATTGGAAGGTCAGATCTGGCCAACGGGCTCTCTGTTTTGCAACTCTACCCTACAGGATTCATCTGCTACATTTAACAAAACATTATTTCAAGATTAATTTATACTAAAAATTGCACAAAACAAAGGATCTACTCTATTCTTGTCATTTCACGTTACATTGGCTGATTAAACAATATAGCAGTTTTCACAAAAGCACCCTACAAAGGTCATTTACCAATCACAAAATATGCCGACACGCAACACTTTTTATGTTGTCAAATGCCAAATGTGCCTATTTTGGGAACTGCCCAGTGGAAATGCTGTACGTGACCATTTGTAGCATTGCAGGTCCAATTGGAAACTGTGGCCATACTTTTGTTTTCCTCATAAAATTAAGAGAATTCAAGCATAATTTATCACTCATCAGAGTCAACTGGGCAACTTCTCCACTGGTTCACTTCCCCACTTTTATTACTGCTTAGTACATCTCTCAGATCCGGATTAAGGCTATGTGGAGCCCGGGGCACATTGAAACAGTGGACACACACACACACATTACACATACACATAAATACACACACATCACACACACGGTGGACTCCTGCTACTCCACTACAGGATTGTGCTCAATGCGGCCGCGGGCAGCGGAGAAGCGAGCTGAGCACCCGCAGCCCATCCTAGTACACAGTTTTAGTCAGTGCGATCGCGGTACGCACGCTCCCGCATATAAAAGCAGCACAATAGCCTGCTAGCGTTCGGTTATGCCACGATGCGTGCCAGCAAGCTATTTAAAGCAAAGATCTGTGAGGACACATCTGTATCCACAAGATCCAGGTTGAACATTCTGACATCCTCCTGAACTTCACTGGAATCAGCACTAGATATGTCTTGATAACCATCTTCAAAGGTAACCTCAGGTGAAACAGATTCATAGATAGAGTCCTAGCTAGCCTGAGACCTAGATCTCTTAGCCCTTGTAATTCAATCAACTCATCCTTAGTGACAAAGGATTTCTATATCCACTCCATTAAATTCTGCAGCCACTTAGACTGATTATCAACAGGTGATTCATCTGTTACACAATCCTCACACAATTTAGCATTTTCTACTCCAGCGATCTAGCACAGGCCACTCAGCACACATCTCTCCCCCAGCTCCGTACTCAGCGCAATGTGTGCTGAGCAAGGAGGGGGGAGGGAGGGGCGCTCATTTCACCCAGCGGTGAAATGAGCAATCTCACTAGATTTGTCATGCATGCATGCCAAATCTAGAGCCGGCGATAGCGGCGCATGGGGTCGCGCATCACTGTCGCTGGCACCCTACACACGGAGAGATCCGTGCTTAATTTCTAAGCAGTCTAGTCCGATTGCTTAGAATTTAAGCATGGATCTTTCCGTGTGTACCCCCCTTTAGATGGATACTTTTTCTTACAAGTACTCTTCTTAGCTGGAGACACTGAAATAGTATAACCACTATTAATATATAACCGGACTAATCTCTTAAATAGAACATGCCTTCTATGAGGACTTACCTCTTTAGGGCAGAAGGCCGCATCCCACACTTCTACCCGCCAGCCACCTGCGTCTCCCGCTCAGCAGCACATACAAAGATGTCTCCATATACAGCACGGGTACAGGAAAACGGAGACAGCTACCAGCAGGGAGACATCATAACAACTTATGGAAAATTACTTGACTGCCCCTGGAGCATCATACACCAGCGCAGGGCCGTAACTACGTATGTGCCAAGTGGGCTTGGCACACAGCGCAGTTGCCCTGAGGGCGCACGGCCAGCGGCATGTAATGAGTCAAATTGACTCATTACATGCCGCCTGTTCTGTGCTGTGCGCCGCCGCGCTGTGGAGGGAGAAGAGAGCAGCGCCGGGCAGGTGAGAAGGAGGAGGAGGGAGGGGGACTGGAGCCGCAGCAGCGCTATTTCATTGGTAGTAAGCGCCGCTGCAGCAGCCCCCTCTCCTTCCGTATTGGCTGCCTGGCGCTGCTGTGGATGCTGGGATGTGGTTCCTCCATCCTGTCAGCGGGGAGATGGTAAGTATCTCTCTCTCTCTCTCTCTCTCTCTCTCTCGGACACCGTCTGCCATAATGTGTAAAAAGGGGGCCTGGCTGCCGCAATGTGTAAAAAGGGGGCCTGGCTGCCGCAATGTGTAAAAAGGGGGACTGGCTGCCGCAATGTGTAAAAAGGGGGACTGGCTGCCGCAATGTGTAAAAAGGGGGACTGGCTGCCGTAATGTGTAAAAAGGAGGACCGACTGCCGCAATGTGTAAAAAGGGGTACACCATCTGCCGTAATATGTAAAAAGGGGTCCTGGCTGCCGCAATGTGTAAAAAGGGGACTGGCTGCCGCAATATGTAAAAAGGGGGACTGGCTGCCGCAATGTGTAAAAAGGGGGACTGGCTGCCGTAATGTGTAAAAAGGGGGACGCTGGTTGCTGCAATGTGTATAAAGGGGGACACCATCTGCCGTAATGTGTAAAAAGGGGGACGCTATCTGCTGTAACGTGTAAAAAGGGGGACTGTCTGCTGTAATGTGTAAAAAGGGGGACGCTGTCTGCTGTAATGTATAAAAGGGTCTCTACTTGGTGTAGTGGCGCTACTGTGCAGCGTAATTTGAATAATGGAGACTACTGTGCACCGTAGTATGAATTGCTATTATTTTGTGGCCACGCCCCTTCCCCATAAAGCCACGCCCTATATATTTTTCGCGCGCCTACGGCGCGCACTGCCCCTATCTTACATGGGGGGCGCCAATGTCGTTTCTTGCACACAGCGCTAAAATGCCTAGTTACAGCACTGCACCAGCGTCTCCCCTGCCATGTCTACAGAGAGACATATTGCTGGGCATAAATTGAGGTAAGCCTCTATGACATAGCTCTGCAAACTCGGTCCTCATTACCCTACACAGTGCATGTTTTGCAGGTAAAATAATTAGCTCCACTTGTGGACCTTTTAAAATGTGTCTGTGAGTAATTAATACACCTGTGTACCTGCTGGGTTACCTGCAAAACATGCACTGTGTGGGGTAATGAGGACCGAGTTTGCAGACCTATGCTCTAGGACACAGGTTCTCAAACTCGGTCCTCAGGACCCCACACAGTGCATGTTTTGCAGGTCTCCTCACAGAATCACAAGTGAAATAATTAGCTCCACCTGTGGACCTTTTAAAATGTGTCAGTGAGTAATTAATACACCTGTGCACTTGCCGGGTTACTTGCAAAACATGCACTGTGTGGGGTCCTGAGGACCGAGTTTGAGAACCACTGCTCTAGGACAAAAATAACAAACAACCTACACTGTCAATGCCTAGGAGACAGGAATAAAGACCGGGGAGGAAGAGGAAGAGTAGCTCTATATATCCTAAAGTGTGAAAAAACTTCCTGTCTAGAACTAGGGGGATGGGATGTGATCCTAGAGTAATGGCTGCCATTACCATTACCATTACCATTACTGCCATTACCATAGTGTAGAAGAAATGACAGTAGCTGGTTGGTTGGTACTCTATCTCTATCCACTTTATCTCTATCCAAGGCTTAGTACATAGAATCCTAAGTTCCATTGATCGCTTACCATCACCTTATTTGCCAATGGCAATGCTTACAGTGCTCCTTCCCTATTGGCAGCTTATGAATCTTACATAGAAACGTCATGTCTGCAGGGCCTGTACAGAAGATTCAAGTGTTTAGTGAGTGCAAAGACAGGGGAGGACCAACCAGCATAGGCGGATCCAGGGGGAGGGCACTCGGGCCCGAGCCCCCCCTGTCGTTTCTGACTTCTTTTTTTACAAAAGGAGAACAGCAGCAGCACTACTGCTATTTCCGTCAGTAAGATTTGATAAAAGAGCCGGTAGGCACTAGGACCTGCCGCGGCTCTAATAGCAGGTCCGTGTGGTAACCAACGGGGAGGCTGGAGCCTCCCCCTGCTCACACCGCAACCTACCTCCCCCACTGCCAGCCAGCCAGAGTCCAGGCTAGGCGCGGGGTTCAAATGCCAGCATCGAGTAAGACTGTTACTTATGACGGCGCAGAAGGCTTCATTAGCCCTGACTGCTCCGCACAGTTTCCCAGCACTTCCTCCTCCACTTCCTTTACCACCATGCTAGGTGCAGTCAAACTCAGCCTCGGCTTTGAGAAGGCGGCCCGTGTGATTGTGACAGGGCTGTCCTGCAGATGTCTTATGCTGCTTGTTGGAGATCCAGCTGGCTGCTTCTGCTAATCAAAAATGGGCAGTTCGTGTCCTGCAGTCTGAGTCTCAAAACAAGGTATGCTGCACCTGCCACCACTAACTAAAAACTTAAATAATTATATTGTGCTGGGGTGCATTCCAGGCTCAAATAACTAATGGAACAGGTGACCAACATTTCAAGGCCCAAACAGCCTTTTCATCAGGGTGAAAAATTGGCAATAAACCAGGATGCGCTCCTACAGCTAATCATTACCTGATGGCGTATTCCGTGAGGCCACGCCCCCTTGGATACCACACCCCTTATCTGGGAGCATGCGTGCCTTAGGTGCATGTAAATATATCTATTACCGTTCCCCTATCATGGTGCCCCCCCCCTTTCATTTTCTTCTGGATCCGCCCCTGCCAACCATCTCCTACTTCCTAATGCAGAAAATTCCACTTTGGGGGCAAATCTTCTTAATTTTAGCAAAGTGTCCCTTTCTGGGACAGGCCTAAGCTCAGACTTCAATACCCTGACCCTTGGTCCACAGTCGGACAGGGAAAATCCCTGGTGATCCCAACTACCTTCCTACTCCCTTATGGGTCTGTTTCCAGATTACAAACTCAAATAATACATTGCTTGAGCAACATTGACTGGTGCACCATGGCTAAAGATAGACATACACTATACAATTATCTGCCAGATAATTTGCCAGATCTGGCTGGTTGGAATGAAAATCTGGTAATGGATGAGAGTAAATGGCAACTGACCATTTCCTCCCAAACACTGGAAAATTGGACAAAACCTGTCGGTGATTTAGCCAATTTGTATGAACAACACTTTTTATCCATTTTCCAGTGTTTGGAAGCAAATGATCGATTGTCATGTGCTCTCATCCATTACCAGGTTTTCATTCCAACCAGCCAGATCTGGCTTATTATCTGCCAGATAATTGTATAGTGTATGCCCAGCTTTAGGGTTAGGGTGAATAATCTGGTCAATTTTGTGACATCTGTCTAATTAGTATGGGTTTAAAATATTAGACTTAGGGGTATATTCAATTAGGGTCGAAAACTGCCGTCTGTCGAAAAAAGACGGCAGTTTTCGACTTTTTAAGGTCGAATAGTGATTCGACCTATTCAGTCCCAGCAGTTTTTTTTCAACAAGTCGTGGAATTCGACTTGTCGAATAGTACGTGAATCGGCAGTATAGCTGCCGATTCACGTACTTTTGAGTGAAACGGGGCCAAATTTGACAGGATTTGGCCCCATTTACGACCATCTCAGTTCGACATTAAAAAATGTCGGACTGAGATATGGGACCCAGAGGAGGAGAGGGGAGGTGGGAGCCGCAGGGAGACGGGGGACAGCCGTAGGCCATACAGGGGAGAGAAGCGGTACAGCACAGCGCTGCAGCAGGATGTCTCACAGCCGTGCCGCTCACGGCAGCGTCCACCCAGCTACAGCAAGTGAGGTCACGCTTGCTGGAGCCGGGTGGACACTGCCGTGAGGTCGGGTGGCTGTGAGACGTCCTTCTGCAGCGCTTCTGTAACACTGCTCTCCTCCGTCTGCCCGCCGCTGTCCCCGCTGCTCTCCCCCATCTCCCCCCTCTCCTCCTCTGGGTCCCTCATCTCAATTCGACTTTTTAAAAGTCGAATTGAGATGAGATTGAGTAGGGGTTGTCGGATCCATTCCGACAAATGCATGTCGGAATGGATCCGACCCTAATTGAATATACCCCTTAATTGGAAAAAAAAATAGCTATACAAGAAGCTGTCATTAATTTATATATACTGATGAAAGTGTATTTAATTACCTAGAAATGCTACAGACATAAAACCTCCTTGCTCTCTCTCCCTTCCACTAACTATCTTCATTACTGTTCTTCGCCAACCTTGTGGTTTCAGTGTTTCTTAATATTCTTGGAACCTACAAGTAAACATACTACTTTACTTTGTTGAGAAACTGCTTCCCGAATGGGGCAGGAAAACTGCAATCTGGTGACCAGAGAATATGTACTGAAGGTTGGTGAAAGGCTAGTATTATTGTATGTGAGCAGGTGTATATTAAACAGAAATCATGTTTAGACCTGTACAGCCTCCAGGCAGGATTCCAGGTTTCCAATGCAGCCCGCAGTCTAAGGATACTTCCTCATTTTGGGACTGATTCATGGGGATTTTTCCCAGCTTATAATGTAACCATACGTATAAGAAATGACAAAACAAAATATTAGGGCACTGGGTTTAAGAGTTTTATGAGTAAATGTCTATTACCCCATGAACACTGTACGAGAAAGTGTTGCAAAACTTGCAATGCTGTGATATTTTAGGATTACATTTGTGTTATTTTGTTTCTTTTTCTTCTATTTTTGGCAGTGCTAGTTTTTATAAAGCATGCACAGTGCTTATTATACACCATTTTTCCACAGCTCCGTCATTGATTGGTATTATACTGCCATTCAGATTGGTCCAGGCATGACCACTGTGCAATTGGATCATTGAGGAACTTGGACAAATAGATAGATTATCAAACTGGCTCATTCAGTTCATGAGAGGGAAAACCAAACAACCCAGTCATGGTACAAAGCTTCTCGTCGAATTATAAGCTTAGGGGCCCTACACACTCGGCGATGCGCCGCCGAGGTGCCCGACGGCCGATACGGCCGACGAGCAACCCGGCGGCGGGGGGGCAGTGACGGGGGGAGTGAAGTTTCTTCACTCCCCCCGTCACCCGGCTGCATTGAAGTGCAGGCAAATATGGACGAGATCGTCCATATTGGCCTGCATGCACAGCCGACGGGAGATCAGCGATGAACGAGCGCGGGGCCGCGCATCGTTCATCGCTGGAGTCTCCACACTGAAAGATATGAACGAGTTTGAACGAGATCGTTCATATCTTTCAGAATATCGGCATGTGTGTAGGGCCTATTAGACATATGGCAGTGGGAGTCAATGTTACACCTGTTCCATCAGCAAAATTGAGACATTTTGATAAAGGGATCTATGGCCCTCATTCCCAGTTGTTCGCTCGCTAGTTGCTTTTAGCAGCATTGCACACGCTAAGCCGCCGCCCTCTGGGAGTGTATCTTAGCTTAGCAGAATAGCGAACGCAAGATTAGCAGAATTGCGAATAGAAAATTCTTAGCAGTTTCTGAGTAGCTCGAGATTTACTCCTACTCTGCGATCAGCTCAGCCCGTTTCGTTCCTGGTTTGACGTCACAAACACGCCCTGCGTTCGGCCAGCCACTCCCCCGTTTCTCCAGCCACTCCCGCTTTTTATCCTGGCACGCCTGCGTTTTTCCGCACACTCCCATAAAACAGTCAGTTTCCGCCCAGAAACACCCACTTCCTGTCAATCACACTCCAATCACTTCAACAATGAAAATTCTTCGTTCGCCCATGAGTAAATCTACTAAGTTTTGTGCTAAAATACTTAGCGCATGCGCACTACGTACCATGCGCATGCGCATTTTTGCCTTAATCGCTGTTGCAAAAATCGGCAACAAGCGAACAACTCGGAATGACCCCCTATGTACTAAGACTTGCGGCGGGATGTAATGAAGTCTGAGATCGCCAGGGGTGCGAGATGCCGGACGATCTCGGATGTTTTTTTAAAGGGGCAGTCAATTACAAGGTATGGTTTTGCCTTGTAAGTGATTGCCCCTTTAAAAAAGAGTCCAAGATTGGCCAGCATCCTGCACCTCAGGTGATCTCGGACTTCATTACAAGTGGACGGAGATAAAGTACCAGCTAATCTACTTCTAAATGCCATGCTACAATCTGTGTTTGAAAAATAACAGGAGCTGGTTGGCTGGTACTTGGGGGGTAATTCCAAGTTGATCGCAGCAGGAATTTTGTTAGCAGTTGGGCAAAACCATGTGCACTGCAGGGGAGGCAGATATAACATGTGCAGAGAGAGTTAGAGTTGGGTGGGGTTTGTTCAATCTGCAATCTAATTTGCAGTGTAAAAATAAAGCAGCCAGCATTTACCCTGCACAGACAAAAAAATAACCCACCCAAATCTAACTCTCTCTGCACATGTTATATCTGCCTCTCCTGCAGTGCACATGGTTTTGCCCAACTGCTAACAAAATTCCTGCTGCAATCAACTTGGAATTACCCCCTTTATCTCTGTCCACTTTATCTCTCTCTAAAGGGGGGTACTCACGGAGCGATATTCTAAGCAATCTGACTAGTTGGTTAGAATTTGAGCATTATCGCTCCGTGTGCACCCCCTACAGCAATAGCGATGCGCAGCCCCGCGCATCGCTATCGCTGGTGCTAGATTGGCCTGCCGTGCAGGCCAATCTAGCGGGTCGCTCATTTCACCCGCTGGGTGAAATGCGCTCCCCCCCACCCCCCGTCTCCCCCCGCACACTCAGCACAGATCGCGCTGTGCTGAGCGGCGGGTGAGATGTGTGCTGAGTGGTTCGCTCAGCACACATCTCTCCCACATCGGCCCGTCTATATGGGCCTTTAGGCTAAAGCCCCGTACACACTGGGGAGATGCGTGCTAGCGATCTAGCACAGACTGCTTAGCACACGTCTCTCCCCCTGCTCAGCACACAGCGCAATGTGTGCTGAGCTTTTGGGGGGTGCTCACTACACAGAGCAGTCAAGTGAGCGATCTACTAGATTTGGCATGCATGCATGCTAAACCTAGAGTCAGCGATAGCAACAAACGGCTATCGCTATGGGCATACACAGGGAGAGATCCGTGCTTAATTTCTGAGCAATCTAGTCAGATTGCTTAGAATTTAAGCACGGATCTCTCCGTGTGTACCCCCCTTAAGAGTGGGTACACACTAGAACAATCTCGGACCGATATGTAGTTTCCGGCCAAATCGGAATGACATATGGCCTGGATTGTTCACTGTGTGCAATTTGTGTGCTCCGCGGTCACAAGCGATATCTTCCGACCGGCCAATCTAGCACCAGTGATAGCGATGCACGGGGCTGCGAGTCGCGGGTACACACGGAGAGATCATGCTTAACTGCTGCCGTAATGTGTAAAAAGGGGGACTGCTGCCGTATAAAAAGGGGTACTGCTGCCATAATGTGTAAAAATGGGGACTGCTGCCGTGTAAAAAGGGGGACTGCTGCCATAATGTGTAAAAAGGGGGACTGCTGCTGTGTAAAAAGGTGGACTGCTGCCATAATGCGTAAAAAGGGGGACTGCTGCCGTGTTAAAAGGGGGACACTGCTGCCGTGTAAAAAGGGGGACACTGCTGCCATGTAAAAAGGGCGACTGCTGCCATAATGTGTAAAAAGGGGGACACTGCTGCCATGTAAAAAGGGGGACAAAGCTGCGTGTAAAAAGGGGGACTGCTGCCGTATAAAAAGGGGTACTGCTGCCATAATGTGTAAAAATGGGGACTGCTGCCGTGTAAAAAGGTGGACTGCTGCCATAATGTGTAAAAAGAGGGACTGGTGCAGTGTAAAAAGGGGGACTGCTGCCATAATGTGTAAAAAGGGGGCATGCTGCCGTGTAAAAAGGGGGACTGCTGTCGTGTTAAAGGGGGACACTGCTGCCGTGTAAAAAGGGGGACACTGCTGCCGTGTAAAAAAGGGGACTGCTGCTGTAATGTGTATAAATGGGGCCCACAATTTATATATTATCTAGATATTATACATTAACATTGGTGGGCAGTGTTATAATATATATTACTGGCTATATTACTGGCATTACTGGCTCAAATAAAAAAGCATTAAATAAACATTGGTGGGCAGTGGTACTGTATATCAGAGTTGCCTATCCTCCCTCATTCTACAGGAGACTCCCTCAAATAGCAGCAATCTCCCTGACTCCCTGAATAGACCAGCAATCTCCCTGATTTTACCTTACCCCCATTGTATAGCTGTTACATTCTTGGTGAAAAGATAAATTAGAGATATATATACATTCAAATGGAATCATCTGCGCCATTTCCCTGTATTGGTTATAAGGCACAATGGAGCAGATGTATTAACCTGGAGAAGGCATAAGGAAGTGATAAACAAGTGATATGTGCAAGGTGATAGAAGGCACCAGCCAATCAGCTCCAATATGTAAATTAACAGTTAGATCTGATTGGCTGGTGCCTTTATCACCTTGCACATATCACTGGTTTATCACTTCCTTATGCCTTCTCCAGGTTAATACATCTGCCCCAATGATCCCTATGGCTACATTCATTTTAAATAAGGTTTCCCATGGCCACTTACAGTGTATGTGTGTACAGTATACTAACTTTGGGGCTCATTTACATTTTGATGTAAGTCATTTTCATGACACGCCTCTCACATGCAGCAGTACACATTCACGCTTATAGGTGTTACTTTCACAGTCTCCCTGAAATGCTTTTTCAAAAGTAGACAAGTATGCTCTATATATATTGCTGGCCTATGCCAGCAATGTATATAACACAGGGTCACAACTTCAAGCAGCTCCAGCGACTCAATTTGCCTCACTTTGACTCCGTGCCGCTGCGTCTCCGTGCGGTCACAGGCTGGAGGGAGCAGGCTGAGCAGGAAGGAGCAGGCAGGTCTGCGACGCCGGAGCAGGTGGGACTTCGGGCGAGAGCAGGGTGGGTCCGCCGGGAAGATGATGATTCTTCTTCCAGCCATCATCGCTCGCGGCCGTACACACTGAGCGATGATGGCTGGAAAAGGAACCATCATCTTCAAACATGCTGGTCAAACCAGCCAACGGAGCACCTCGCTGGCGATGATGCGGGAGCGCGCATCATCGCCAGTCGTTTGTCGCTGGCCTATACACACTGGTAGACTTTGACCTCAAAATCGTTCAAAACGGTCAAAATGAACGATTTTGAGGCCAAAGTCGCCTAGTGTATATGGGCCTTAAGATAAGAAAAAAAAAATGGTCTACCTTTATAAACTTCTGAATAATTTCACTGTAGTCTATACCAATGATTTTCATGATACTTTTGATACAGTTAATACTCTTGCAGCAAAAGAAGGTCACACAAGGTGCTTTATAATTATTATTGCCTTTTTTTTTTTTTTTTAGAAGAAGAAAGGCCACTCTGTCCATAATATCAATAGCAATCTTTGGGCCTAATTCAGGTTGGATCACAGTAAGCGATCCAACTGGAAATATTGAGAAAAAGATGCGGGCGCATGCGCAGAGCCCATCCTGCGCATGCGCCCACACTTTCTGCTGGGGGGGCTGCAGAAAATGCGATCGCCTCTGCCTGTCAATCAGGCAGTGGTGGTGGTGGGGCGGGGGGGCAAGCAATGCTCTGTTTCTAGGGAGGAGACGGTGCAATGCGGGGGCGGTGCGGCGCGAACGGGTGGCGAAGGTGGCCAAACGTGGGTGTGTCGGGTACGTGATCACGGCGGCTGTGTGATGACACATGCAGCCGCCGTGATCGTGAACATGGTGGCCAGACTCCTGCGAGCGCAGCTAAGCTGCGCCGGCAGGAGGCATCCTTAGTTTCTGATAACAAGCAAAAATTGTGATGCGTTCACAAATTCTGCTTGTTGAATTGGGGGAGTCGGTGGTCAGCATGCTGGGCGGCCCCCGGCATGCGATCCGAAGGATTGCAAATACTGCTAATTAGCAGAATTTGCAATCCTCACTGAATTAGGCCCTTTGTCTCTGTGATAACTCTGTAGTAGATCCTCAAGACATTACATTTCCATCCAATCATTTGGAAGACAAATCAGTGTCTGTAAATAAACATTTAACCTGTTTCATCTTTGAGAGAAGTAATGATGCAATCATTTTTTTTTGTTGTTGAGTGACAGCTATCAAAAAATACTATTTTTGGCCATCATCAGTACAAGTCACGAGACAGGTAGAAAGATTAAAGAAACGTATTGCATTTCAAAACATAAAACCTCAATTAGGAAGTCAGCTCAAGATCTTTCGATCCCAACACCTGTTTTGTAGCTAATATAGATTTAATAAGAGAAAGACTGTAGCCTTACATTATACAGAGCTAGAAATTGTAGTCTTATAGTCTTGTAGTCTAAATATAGCATAGCCGGATTGTATTTCTAATTCCCCATTCACAGGGCCGGCTCCAAGCTTACTAGCACCCTGAGCAAGAAAATTTCAAAGCGCCCAAACCCCCCCTTCGGCGCACGCATGCTCCTGGAAAAGTGGGCGAAAGGATTTCAAAGCCCCCCACCCCCTCGGCGCACGCACCTGGAAAAGTGGGTGTGGCATTGCAATTTCATATTATCAAACTATAAATATATTTTCACCCCCCCTCTACGCACACAATTAGCAGCCTTACACATAACAGCCACAGTAGTGTTCCTTACACATAATGTCTCCAGTATAGTGCCAGATACATATAATGTCTACAGTAGTGCAGTGCCAGAGAGACATGACATACCCGCCAGCAGTGCCAGATAGACTTGACATACCCCCCAGCAGTGCCAGCTACACATGATATGCCCTCCAGCAGTGCCAGATAGACATGATATGCCCCCCAGCAGTGCCAGATAGACATGATATGCCCCCCAGCAGTGCCAGCTACACACGATATGCCCCCCAGCAGTGCCAGATAGACATGATATGCCCCCCAGCAGTGCCAGATAGACATGATATGCCCCCCAGCAGTGCCAGCTACACACGATATGCCCCCCAGCAGTGCCAGATAGACATGATATGCCCCCCAGCAGTGCCAGCTACACATGATATGCCCCCCAGCAGTGCCAGATAGACATGATATGCCCCCCAGCAGTGCCAGATAGACATGATATGCCCCCCAGCAGTGCCAGCTACACATGATATGCCCCCAGCAGTGCCAGCTACACATGATATGCCCCCCAGCAGTGCCAGATAGACATGATATGCCCCCCAGCAGTGCCAGATAGACATGATATGCCCCCCAGCAGTGCCAGCTACACATGATATGCCCCCAGCAGTGCCAGCTACACATGATATGCCCCCCAGCAGTGCCAGCTACACATGATATGCCCCCAGCAGTGCCAGCTACACATGACATGCCCCCCAGCAGTGCCAGCTACACATGACATGCCCCCCAGCAGTGCCAGCTACACATGACATGCCCCCCAGCAGTGCCAGCTACACATGACATGCCTCCCAGCAGTGCCAGCTACTCATGACATGCCCCTCAGCAGTGCCAGCTACACATGATATGCCAGCAGTGCCAGCTACACATGATATGCCCCCAGCAGTGCCAGATAGACATGATATGCCCCCCCAGCAGTGCCAGATAGACATGACATGCCCTCCAGCAGTGCCAGCTACACATGACATGCCCCCAACAGTGCCAGCTACATATAACATGCCCCCCAGCAGTGCCAGCTACACATGACATGCCTCCCAGCAGTGCCAGCTACACATGACATGCCCCCCAGCAGTGCCAGCTACACATGATATGCCCCCCAGCAGTGCCAGATAGACATGATATGCCCCCAGCAGTGCCAGATACACATGATATGCCCCCTAGAAGTGCCAGATACACATGGTATGCCCCCCAGCAGTGCCAGCTAGACATGACATGCCCCCCAGCAGTGCTAGCTAGACATGACATGCCCCCCAGCAGTGTCAGCTAGACATGACATGCCCCCCAGCAGTGCCAGCTACACGTGATATGCCAGCAGTGACAGCTACACATGATATGCCCCCAGCAGTGCCAGATAGACATGATATGCCCCCCAACAGTGCCAGATAGACATGATATGCCCCCAGCAGTGCCAGATACACATGATATGCCCCCTAGAAGTGCCAGATACACATGATATGCCCCCGAGCAGTGCCAGCTAGACATGACATGCCCCCCAGCAGTGCTAGCTAGACATGACTTGCCCCCCAGCAGTGTCAGCTAGACATGACATGCCCCCAGCAGTGCCAGCTACACATGATATGCCCCCAGCAGTGCCAGATAGATATGATATGCCCCCCAGCAGTGCCAGATAGACATGATATGCCCCCCAGCGGGTGCCAGCTACACATGACATGCCCCCCAGCAGTGACAGCTACACATGATATGCCCCCAGCAGTGCCAGATAGACATGATATGCCCCCAGCAGTGCCAGATACACATGATATGCCCCCTAGAAGTGCCAGATACACATGGTATGTCCCCCAGCAGTGCCAGCTAGACATGACATGCCCCCCAGCAGTGTCAGCTAGACATGACATGCCCCCCAGCAGTGCCAGCTACACATGATATGCCAGCAGTGACAGCTACACATGATATGCCCCCAGCAGTGCCAGATAGACATGATATGCCCCCCAACAGTGCCAGATAGACATGATATGCCCCCAGCAGTGCCAGATACACATGATATGCCCCCTAGAAGTGCCAGATACACATGATATGCCCCCGAGCAGTGCCAGCTAGACATGACATGCCCCCCAGCAGTGCTAGCTAGACATGACTTGCCCCCCAGCAGTGTCAGCTAGACATGACATGCCCCCCAGCAGTGCCAGCTACACATGATATGCCCCCAGCAGTGCCAGCTACACATGATATGCCCCCAGCAGTGCCAGATAGATATGATATGCCCCCCAGCAGTGCCAGATAGACATGATATGCCCCCCGGCGGGTGCCAGCTACACATGATATGCCCCCAACAGTGCCAGCTACATATGACATGCCCCCCAGCAGTGCCAGCTAGACATGACATGCCCCCCAGCAGTGCCAGCTACACATGACATGCCCCTCCAGCAGTGCCAGCTACACGACATGCCCCCCCAGCAGTGCCAGCTACACATGACATGCCCCCCAACAGTGGCAGCTACACATGACATGCCCCTCAGCAGTGCCAACTACACATGACATGCCCCCCAGCAGTGCCAGCTACACATAAATGACCCCCCAGTGCCCGATACATAAATGCCCCCACAGTGCCTGATACCTAAATGACCCCACAGTGCCATATATGCCCCCACAGTACATGCTGTGCTGGGAGGGGGGGTGTTGTGGGCCACGGGTGGACTTGCTAAACTATTCAGTGCGCCAGATGTCAGACGCCGGTGCCGCACAGCATGCACAGAACAGTGTATGGCAGCAGGCTGGCTCGAAGGGTGGCACCCTGTGTGGCCGCTCTATTTGAACATGCCTGGAGCTGGCCCAGCCCATTCATACCTAAATCCCAGGTCTCACCTGGGTAAAGTGAACAAGGTTTCAAGCCATGTCACAGGTGCTCAAACCAATTTCTATGACGTCCTAGTGGATGCTGGGGACTCCGTAAGGACCATGGGGAATAGACGGCTCCGCAGGAGACTGGGCACATCTAAAGAAAGATTTAGGTCTATCTGGTGTGCACTGGCTCCTCCCTCTATGACCCTCCTCCAAGCCTCAGTTAGATTTCTGTGCCCGGCCGAGCTGGATGCACACTAGGGGCTCTCCTGAGCTCCTAGAAAGAAAGTATAGTTTAGGTTTTTTATTTTACAGTGAGACCTGCTGGCAACAGGCTCACTGCAGCGAGGGACTAAGGGGAGAAGAAGCGAACCTACCTAAGTGGTGGTAGCTTGGGCTTCTTAGGCTACTGTACACCATTAGCTCCAGAGGGATCGCACGCAGGACCCAACCTCGTCGTCCGTTTCCGGAGCCGCGCCGCCGTCCCCCTTACAGAGCCAGAAGCAAGAAGGTCCGGAAAATCGGCGGCTGAAGACTTCTGTCTTCTCCAAGGTAGCGCACAGCACTGCAGCTGTGCGCCATTGCTCCTCATGCACACCACACACTTCGGTCACTGATGGGTGCAAGGCGCTGGGGGGGGGGGGGGGGGCGCCCTGAGCAGCAATATTAACACCTTGGCTGGCAAAACTGACACCATATATAGCCCATGAGGCTATATAGGTGTAAATTACCCCTGCCAGAATAACACAAAAAGCGGGAGAAAGCCCGCCGAAAAAGGGGCGGAGCCATCTCCCTCAGCACACTGGCGCCATTTTCCCTCACAGCTCCGCTGGAGGGATCGCTCCCTGGCTCTCCCCTGCAGTCCTGTACTACAGAAAGGGTAAAAAAGAGAGGGGGGGCACAAATTTAGGCGCAGTATAATATATATATGCAGCTATAAGGGAAAACACTCTTTATAGGTGATATCCCTGTGGTATATAGCGCTCTGGTGTGTGCTGGCATACTCTCCCTCTGTCTCCCCAAAGGGCTTTGTGGGGTCCTGTCCTCTGTCAGAGCATTCCCTGTGTGTGTGCTGTGTGTCGGTACCGCTGTGTCGACATGTATGATGAGGAAAATGATGTGGAGGCAGAGCAAATGCCTGTAAATGTGTTGTCACCCCCTGAGGGGTCGACACCTGTGTGGATGGACTTATGGAAGGAATTACGTGACAGTGTCAGCTCCTTACATAAAAGGTTTGACGACATAGGACAGCCGGCTACTCAGCTTGTGACTGTTCCAGCGTCTCAAATGTCATCAGGGGCTTTAAAACACCCGCTACCTCAGATGGCAGACACAGATGTCGACACGGATACCGACTCCAGTGTCGACGACGATGAGACTAGTGTACCCTCCAATAGGTCCACCCGTTACATGATTGAGGCAATGAAAAATGTATTACACATTTCTGATAGTACCCCAGGTACCACAAAAAAGGGTATTATGTTCGGTGAGAAAAAACTACCAGTAGTTTTTCCTGCATCTGAGGAATTAAATGAGGTGTGTGAGGAAGCCTGGACTTCCCCCGATAAGAAATTGATAATTTCTAAACGGTTATTGGCAGCGTACCCTTTCCCGCCAGAGGATAGGTCACGTTGGGAAACATCCCCTAGGGTAGATAAAGCGCTTACACGTTTATCAAAACAGGTGGCACTACCGTCTCCGGATACGGCCGCCCTAAAGGATCCTGCTGATAGAAAGCAGGAGGCTACCCTAAAAGCTATATATACACACACGGGCATTATATTGCGACCAGCGATTGCATCAGCATGGATGTGCAATGCTGCTGCTGCGTGGTCAGATTCCCTGTCGGATAATATTGTTACCCTGGATAGGGACACTATTTTGCTGACAGTAGAGCATATAAAAGATGCCGATTCAAAAAGGCACATGGAAGTTTTGCCTTATAAGGGGGTGGAACTGTTTGGGGATGGTCTTTCAGACCTCGTTTCCACAGCTACGGCTGGGAAATCGACATTTTTGCCACAGGCTACCCCACAGCAAAAGAAGGCACCGTATTATCAAGTACAGTCCTTTCGGCCCCATAAACACAAGAGGGCTCGAGGCGCATCCTTTCTGCCGAGAGGCAAAGGTAGAGGGAAAAAGTTGCAACATACAGCCAGTTCCCAAGAGCAAAAGTCCTCCCCCGCGTCCGGTAAGTCCACAGCATGACGCTGGGGCTTCACAGGCGGATCCGGGTATGGTGGGGGCCCGTCTCAGAAATTTCAGCACACAGTGGGCTCTCTCACAGGTGGATCCCTGGACCTTTCAAGTAGTATCTCAGGGGTACAGGCTGGAATTCGAGACGTCTTCCCCCCCCCCCCCGCCGTTTTCTAAAATCTGCCTTACCAGCAACTCCCTCTGCCAGGGAGGCAGTGTTGGTGGCTATCCAAAAACTGTATTCACAGCAAGTGATTGTCAGGGTACCCCTCCTTCAGCAAGGGAAGGGTTACTATTCCACAATGTTTGTGGTACCGAAACCGGACGGTTCGGTGAGACCCATCTTAAATTTAAAATCCTTGAACACTTATATCAAAAGGTTCAAGTTCAAGATGGAATCGCTCAGGGCGGTTATTGCGAGCCTGGACGAGGGGGATTACATGGTCTCCCTGGACATCAAGGATGCGTACCTGCATGTCCCCATTTACCCTCCTCACCAGGAGTACCTCAGATTTGTGGTACAGGACTGTCACTATCAGTTCCAGACGCTGCCGTTTGGGTTATCCACGGCACCGAGGGTCTTTACCAAGGTAATGGCCGAAATGATGATACTCCTTCGCAAGAAGGGAATTTTAATTATCCCGTACTTGGACGATCTCCTGATAAAGGCGAGGTCCAAGGAACAGTTGGTAGTGGGGGTAGCACTTTCTCGGGAAGTGCTACAACAGCACGGCTGGATTCTCAATATTCCAAAGTCACAGCTGGTCCCGACGACACGTCTTCTGTTCCTGGGAATGATTCTGGACACAGACCAGAAAATGGAAAAAGCCGAGGAGTTGTCATCTCTAGTCAGAGACCTCCTAAAACCGGGACAGGTGTCGGTACATCAATGCACACGAGTCCTGGGAAAAATGGTAGCTTCGTACGAAGCAATTCCATTCGGAAGGTTCCACGCAAGGACTTTCCATGGGGATCCTGTTGGACAAATGGTCCGGGTCCCATCTCCAGATGCAACAGCGGATAACCCTGTCGGCAAGGACCAGGGTGTCGCTGCTGTGGTGGCTGCAGAGGGCTCATCTACTAGAGGGCCGCAGATTCGGAATACAGGACTGGGTCCTGGTGACCACGGATGCCAGCCTTCGGGGCTGGGGCGCAGTCACACAGGGAAGAAATTTCCAAGGACTGTGGTCAAATCAGGAGATTTCGCTTCACATAAATATTCTAGAGCTAAGGGCCATTTACAATGCCCTAAGCCAAGCAAGGCCCCTGCTTCAGAACCAGCCGGTACTGATCCAATCAGACAACATCACGGCGGTCGCCCATGTAAACAGACAGGGCGGCACAAGAAGCAGGAGGGCAATGGCAGAAGCCACAGATATTGCTCCAGGTCAAGGGACCCTCAGGCGATCGCTGTGGACGTTCTGGTAGCACCGTGGGTGTACCAGTCGGTTTATGTGTTTCCTCCTCTGCCTCTCATTCCCAAGGTACTGAGAATAATACGAAGGCGAGGAGTGAAAACTATACTCGTGGTTCCGGATTGGCCAAGAAGAGCTTGGTACCCGGAACTTCAAGAGATGCTTTCAGAGGACCCTTGGCCTCTGCCGCTCAGACAGGACCTGCTGCAGCAGGGGCCCTGTCTGTTCCAAGACTTACCGCGGCTACGTTTGACGGCATGGTGGTTGAACACCGGATCCTGAAGGAAAAGGGCATTCCGGAGGAAGTCATCCCTACCCTGATCAAAGCCAGGAAGGATGTCACCGCAAAACATTATCACCGCATTTGGCGGAAATATGTTGCTTGGTGTGAGGCCAGGAAGGCCCCAACGGAGGAATTTCAACTGGGTCGATTCCTGCATTTCCTGCAAGCAGGGGTGACATTGGGCCTCAAATTGGGGTCCATTAAGGTCCAGATTTCGGCCCTGTCGATTTTCTTCCAGAAAGAACTGGCTTCACTGCCTGAAGTTCAGACTTTTGTCAAAGGAGTTCTGCGTATTCAGCCTCCTTTTGTGCCCCCAGTGGCACCTTGTGATCTCAATGTTGTTTTGGAGTTCCTGAAATCACATTGGTTTGAACCACTTAAGACTGTGGATTTGAAATATCTCACGTGGAAAGTGGTCATGCTGTTGGCCCTGGCTTCGGCCAGGCGTGTGTCAGAATTGGCGGCTTTGTCCTATAAAAGCCCTTATCTGATTTTCCATATGGATAGGGCAGAGTTGAGGACTCGTCCTCAGTTTCTCCCGAAGGTGGTATCAGCGTTTCACTTGAACCAGCCTATTGTGGTGCCTGCGGCTACTAGGAACTTAGAGGATTCCAAGTTACTGGACGTAGTCAGGGCCCTGAAAATTTATGTTTCCAGGACGGCTGGAGTCAGGAAAACTGACTCGCTGTTTATCCTGTATGCACCCAACAAACTGGGTGCTCCTGCTTCTAAGCAGACTATCGCGCGCTGGATTTGTAGCACTATTCAGCTGGCGCATTCTGCGGTGGGACTACCGCAGCCTAAATCTGTAAAAACCCATTCCACAAGGAAGGTGGGCTCATCTTGGGCGGCTGCCCGAGGGGTCTCGGCTTTACAACTTTGCCGAGCTGCTACTTGGTCAGGGGCAAACACGTTTGCAAAATTCTACAAATTTGATACCCTGGCTGAGGAGGACCTGGAGTTCTCTCATTCGGTGTTGCAGAGTCATCCGCACTCTCCCGCCCGTTTGGGAGCTTTGGTATAATCCCCATGGTCCTTACGGAGTCCCCAGCATCCACTAGGACGTCAGAGAAAATAAGAATTTACTCACCGGTAATTCTATTTCTCGTAGTCCGTAGTGGATGCTGGGCGCCCATCCCAAGTGCGGATTGTCTGCGGATTGTCTGCCCATCCCAAGTGCGGACCCTTTCACACCAAGCCAGGACCCGGGTTGCCCCGGCAATATCCCAGGTCAGGGGCTCAGTGTGAAAGGGGTATAACAAATCTATTCACAGGAGCTGAAAATTTGCACACGTCATATATGGGTCGTAAATGACGGTTTTATCAGAAATGTATTGAAGACTTCTCAGAAGATGCAAATTTTACAAGCATTCAATATGGCTGCCAAATCATCTATATCCATGAAATTGCACTATGTTTCATTCTGGCAGATGTACACCTAGAGCTAGCAATAAAATATTTTATGACCTCTATTTCAAGATTATACAGCTTTACAGACAGCAGAACCACTTCTGTAACTAAACATGAATAAATGCATGGTTACCACTAAGAAAGAGCACAATGTATATATTCATTTACAATTGGTTTTCTTTTCATATGGCAATGAGTATTAATAAACCACACCATCCCATAGGCAAACGCAGGCGGGGGGGGGGGGGGGGGGGGGGGGTTACGGTTGCCTGGAAACCCCCCTCTCTGGGCAAGTGGCTCAAATTATGACAATAGCAATGGTATATAAATACGATTACTAGAGTTGCCACCATATCATGCAGTGTAAGGGACAGAGCAGAGCTGCTGCACATGCCCAGTGGAAGCAGCTTCTTCTACCAAGATTGCTGTGTGTGTGGATCTGAGTCTTCAAGCATTGCACCGAACCAGAGAGTAGCTGCCAGGAAGAAGAGATAGGAGCCTTACCAAGAGGTGGGAGAATGTGTGCTTAGAAAGTGCAGTACTGGTTCTATTATGTTTGTGTATTTCTTATTATGGTATGTTTAACCTTTTCCTGACCACTTATTTATATTATTTAAATGTTTGCTACAGCCTATAATATAGACCATCTATAGTGTTAAATAGTAATACTGTTTTCTATACACTATACAGTGTATAAAAAGACCAATGTTGTTACTAGGTTCTTCTACCGCTTCCCTAGACTCCCGCACTTGCTCCAACGTTCCACAGATTGTGTAAGGCATTTGGAAACCCCCCTCTAGAAATTCTTCGTTTGCCACTGCATCCTACCCCTAAATATTGCAGAATCAAGCTGGGCATAGATAATAAATAAGAACTTGGAAATCCTATACCCCATGCCTTCAGTCCAAGGGGAAGATTTACTGAACAGTCTAAAACAGGCAAGAGTTGGTGTTGCCCATAGCAACCAATTAGTTTAAAGATAGCTAGAATCTAATTGGTTGCTAATGCAATGCCGCCACTTGTCTGTTTTAGAAGTTTTAGTAAATCTGCCTCAAGAATAGAAGTGATGGGGGAAATACATTATTATTATTATTATTATTATTATTATTATCTGTTATTGATATAGCGCACACATATTCCACAGTGCTTTACAGAGAATATTTTGCCATTCACTTCAGTACCTGATCCAGTGGAGCTTACAATCTATGCTCCCTACCACACATACACACTAGGGTTAATTTTTTGTTGGAAGCCAATTATCCAATGGTCTAACCCAGGCATATCCAAACTGCGGCCCTCCAGCTGTTGTGAAACTACATATCCCAGCATGCTCTGACACAGTTTTGCTGTCAGAGAATGCTAAAGCTGTGTCAGGGCATGCTGGGATGTGTACTTTCTCAACAGCTGGAGGGCCGCAGTTTGGACATGCCTGGTCTAACCTTTTCTTTTTCCTTCCAGAAGAGAGATACAGCCCTGGAATGATCACAAAATAACTAGTTCTAATGCTTTCTAACTGCTTTCCAAAATATGATGTCTGAATGAAAGGAGCTATTCAACTAATAATGGTTTGTTAGGTTAGCGGTTTACAACTCCAATCCTCAAGTATCCCCAGGTCATAATTTCTGGATTACTTTAATCATGTACAGGTGAATTAATCTACTTTGCTATGGGCCTAATTCAGAGTTGATCGCAGCAGCAAATTTGTTAGCAGTTGGGCAAAACTATGGGGGTAATTCCAAGTTGATCGCAGCAGGAAATTTTTTAGCAATTGGGCAAAACCATGTGCACTGCAGGTGTAGCAGATATAACATGTGCAGAGAGAGTTAGATTTGGGTGGGTTATTTTATTTCTGTGCAGGGTAAATACTGACTGCTTTATGTTTACAGTACACTGCAAATTAGATTGCAGATTGAACACACCCCACCCAAATCTAACTCTCTCTGCACATGTTATATCAGCCCCCCCCCCCCCCCCCCCTGCAGTGCACATGGTTTTGCCCAATTGCTAACAAAATTCCTGCTGCGATCAACTTGGAATTACCCCCTATGTGCACTGCAGGTGTGGCAGATGTAACATGTGCAGAGAGAGAGTTAGATTTGGGTGGGGTGTGTTAAAACTGAAATCTAAATTGCAGTGTAAAAATAAAGCAGCCAGTATTTACCCTGAACAAAAACAAAATTACCCACCCAAATCTAACTCTCTCTGCAAATGTTATATTCCCCGCTCTCCCCCCCCCCCCCCCCCCCCCCAACCTCCCTGCAGTGCACATGGTTTTACCCAACTGTTAACAAATTTGCTGCTGAGATCAGATCAGAATAACTCCCCCTGTCAGTAATTATGCCACCTGTTTCCACCATCAAACACCTTTTAAGCATGACCTGTTGGAAGTACTGTACATGAGGATTGGAGTTAGATCATTTGAATCCCAAACAAGAATAGACTAATTTAATTATGAGCTGTGTTCTTTGAAGGTAAATTGTCATGAATCTCACCACATCAGCCTTGTGCACAACAGGCCCGATTCATAGTTGTACGCTATTGCTTCCCAGCTGTGATTTTTGTAGCTGTGGATGTGCGAAAATATACCTACTGGAACGATCGCAGCTGTCTGTAACTGAGTACACATACGCAGCATCGGATGCAGCTCATGCAAACATCGATACCCTGAGTGAGTCTATGATCACTCAGGATTTTCCAATGGAAATAAGATGATAGCGCCACTTTATCTGCGTATGGATTGCAGTTGCAGCCTGAGACACAATCCCCGAAAATGGTTGCAAACACGGCCGAGTTTTTGCTGCCACTACCAGTAACCTCCCACAAATGGTCCCTGACTGTCAATTACTTTGCAAAGAAATCCTCACTGCTGGCAACTTGAATCAGGCCTGATAAGCATTTACACAGTATTCTAATGTATCATTGGCGATAACTACATCCACCTTAGAAATGACCTGAGCAACTGACCTTCAGCCTTCATTGAGAAGGATATAACGTGGAGAAATGAGTGACATGTAGAAATTTATCAAGCCCATTTTTCATAAAATTATGTTCTACAGTATGTACTGACAGCCTAAACGCATGAGATTTCACAGAGATCTACAGTAAATGAGGACTGTGGTTTGACCCCTATGTACCAAAAACCAGAAAGTAACGTTTCCGAGTGTAGACCTCTGGTTTATGACAGTCTTTCCCAACCTCGGTCCTCAAGGAACATTAACAGTCCAGGTTTTAGGGATATCCATGCTTGAGCAGGGTTGGGTGTGTGTGACCAGCGATCAGGAGACTGCTGGTCACAATAACGGTGGCGGGATCGTGGCATTTAGATGCCCGACCGGAGGGGAAGGAGGGGGGCAGTGCAACGAAAATCCTTGCGGTCGCCACGCTGGGAATAGTCCCTGTTGGTCGGCATGTCGACCATCAGGATAGCGTGTGTTCAGGATGTAGGTGCCGGTATTGTGACCGCCAGGCAGAGGCATAACTAGGGGTTTCGGAGCCTAGGGCAAGATGAAGAGTGGCGCCCCCCCCCCCTCAAAACCGCCCCCATAAAGACAAGTATGTGTGCGCGCCAAAGGCATGCAGCAAAAAATGGGCGTGGTTACGCACCGGAGGGGGTGTGGCCACATACCAGAAGGGGTGTGTCCACTGAAAATGGGGCATGTCAAAATGACTATCACCTACCCCTTGTGTCGTCTCTCAGCACACTATCACATCCCCTTGTGTCGTCTCTCAGCACACTATCACCTCCCCCTTGTGTCGCCTCTCAGCACACTATCACCTACCCCTTGTGTCGCCTCTCAGCACACTATCACCTACCCCTTGTGTCATCTCTCAGCACACCTTCATTCAATTTTTGCACATTACGGCAGTAGAGTCTCCTTTTTACACAGTACGCAGGCAGAGTCTCCTTTTTACACAGTACGCAAGCAGAGCCCCCTTTTTACACAGTACGCAGGCAGAGCCCCCTTTTTACACAGTACGCAGGCAGAGTCCCCTTTTTACACAGTACGCAGGCAGAGTCCCCTTTTTACTAGTGATGTGCACCGGACATTTTTCGGGTTTTGTGTTTTGGTTTTGGATTCGGTTCCGCGGCCGTGTTTTGGATTCGGACGCGTTTTGGCAAAACCTCCCTGAAATTTTTTTGTCGCATTCGGGTGTGTTTTGGATTCGTTTTTTTTTTTTTACAAAAAACCCTCAAAAACAGCTTAAATCATAGAATTTGGGGGTCATTTTGATCCCATAGTATTATTAACCTCAATAACCATAATTTCCACTCATTTTCAGTCTGTTCTGAACACCTCACAATATTATTTTTAGTCCTAAAATTTGCACCGAGGTCGCTGGATGGCTAAGCTAAGCGACCCAAGTGGCCGACACAAACACCTGGCCCATCTAGGAGTGGCACTGCAGTGTCAGGCAGGATGGCACTTCAAAAAAATTGTTCCCAAACAGCACATGATGCAAAGAAAAAAAGAGGAGCACCAAGGTCGCTGTGTGACTAAGCTAAGCGACACAAGTGGCCGACACAAACACCTGGCCCATCTAGGAGTGGCACTGCAGTGTCAGGCAGGATGGCACTTCAAAAAAATTGTCCCCAAACAGCACATGATGCAAAGAAAAAAAGAGGCGCACCAAGTTCGCTGTGTGACTAAGCTAAGCGACCCAAGTGGCCGACACAAACACCTGGCCCATCTAGGAGTGGCACTGCAGTGTCAGGCAGGATGGCACTTCAAAAAAATTGTCCCCAAACAGCACATGATGCAAAGAAAAAAAGAGGCGCACCAAGGTCGCTGTGTGACTAAGCTAAGCGACACAAGTGGCCGACACAAACACCTGGCCCATCTAGGAGTGGCACTGCAGTGTCAGGCAGGATGGCACTTCAAAAAAATTGTCCCCACACAGCACATGATGCAAAGAAAAATGAAAGAAAAAAGAGGTGCAAGATGGAATTGTCCTTGGGCCCTCCCACTTACCCTTATGTTGTATAAACAGGGCATGCACATTTTAACGAACCCATCATTTCAGCGACAGGGTCTGCCACACGACTGTGACTGAAATGACTGGTTGGTTTGGGCCCCCACCAAAAAAAGAAGCAATCAATCTCTCCTTGCACAAACTGGCTCTACAGAGGCAAGATGTCCACCTCATCATCATCCTCCGATTCCTCACCCCTTTCACTGTGTACATCCCCCTCCTCACAGATTATTAATTTGTCCCCACTGGAATCCACCATCTCAGGTCCCTGTGTACTTTCTGGAGGCAATTGCTGCTGGTGAATGTCTCCACGGAGGAATTGATTATAATTCATTTTGATGAACATCATCTTCTACACATTTTCTGGAAGTAACCTCGTACGCCGATTGCTGACAAGGTGAGCGGCTGCACTAAACACTCTTTCGGAGTACACACTGGAGGGAGGGCAACTTAGGTAGAATAAAGCCAGTTTGTGCAAGGGCCTCCAAATTGCCTCTTTTTCCTGCCAGTATATGTACGGACTGTCTGACGTGCCTACTTGGATGCGGTCACTCATATAATCCTCCACCATTCTTTCAATGGTAAGAGAATCATATGCAGTGACAGTAGACGACATGTCAGTAATCGTTGGCAGGTCCTTCAGTCCGGACCAGATGTCAGCACTCGCTCCAGACTGCCCTGCATCACCGCCAGCGGGTGGGCTCGGAATTCTTAGCCTTTTCCTCGCACCCCTAGTTGCGGCAGAATGTGAAGGAGGAGATGTTGACGGGTCACGTTCCGCTTGACTTGACAATTTTCTCACCAGCAGGTCTTTGAACCTCTGCAGACTTGTGTCTGCCGGAAAGAGAGATACAACGTAGGTTTTAAATCTAGGATCGAGCACGGTGGCCAAAATGTAGTGCTCTGATTTCAACAGATTGACCCCCCGTGAATCCTTGTTAAGCGAATTAAGGGCTCCATCCACAAGTCCCACATGCCTAGCGGAATCGCTCTGTGTTAGCTCCTCCTTCAATGTCTCCAGCTTCTTCTGCAAAAGCCTGATGAGGGGAATGACCTGACTCAGGCTGGCAGTGTCTGAACTGACTTCACGTGTGGCAAGTTCAAAGGGTTGCAGAACCTTGCACAATGTTGAAATCATTATCCACTGCGCTTGAGTCAGGTGCATTCCCCCTCCTTTGCCTATATTGTGGGCAGATGTATAGGCTTGAATGGCCTTTTGCTGCTCCTTTATCCTCTGAAGCATATAGAGGGTTGAATTCCACCTCGTTACCACCTCTTGCTTCAGATGATGGCAGGGCAGGTTCAGGAATGTTTGGTGGTGCTCCAGTCTTCGGCACGCGGTACCTGAATGCCGAAAGTGGCCCGCAATTCTTCAGGCCACCGACAGCATCTCTTGCACGCCCCTGTCGTTTCTTAAATAATTCTGCACCACCAAATTCAATGTATGTGCAAAACATGGGACATGCTGGAATTTGCCCAGATGTAACGCACGCACAATATTGGTGGCGTTGTCCGATGTCACAAATCCCCAGGAGAGTCCAATTGGGGTAAGCCATTCTGCGATGATCTTCCTCAGTTTCCGTAAGAGGTTGTCAGGTGTGTGCCTCTTCTGGAAAGCGGTGATACAAAGCGTAGCCTGCCTAGGAACGAGTTGGCATTTGCGAGATGCTGCTACTGGTGCCGCCGCTGCTGTTCTTGCTGCGGGAGGCAATACATCTACCCAGTGGGCTGTCACAGTCATATAGTCCTGAGTCTGCCCTGCTCCACTTGTCCACATGTCCGTGGTTAAGTGGACATTGGGTACAACTGCATTTTTAGGACACTGGTGACTCTTTTTCTGAGGTCTGTGTACATTTTCGGTAACCGCCTGCCTAGAGAAATGGAACCTAGATGGTATTTGGTACCGGGGACACAGTACTTCAATCAAGTCTCTAGTTGCCTCTGAATTAACGGTGGATACCTGAACCACGTTTCTCACCGCCCAGGCTGCCAAGGCCTGAGTTATCTGCTTTGCAGCAGGATGACTGCTGTGATATTTCATCTTCCTCGCAAAGGACTGTTGGACAGTCAATTGCTTACTGGAAGTAGTACAAGTGGTCTTCCGACTTCCCCTCTGGGATGACGATCGACTCCCAGCACCAACAACAGCACCAGCAGCAGTAGGCGTTACACTCAAGGATGCATCGGAGGAATCCCAGGCAGGAGAGGACTCGTCAGACTTGACAGTGACATGGCCTGCAGGATTATTGGCTTTCCTGGGTAAGGAGGAAATTGACACTGAAGGAGTTGGTGGTGTGGTTTGCAGGAGCTTGGTTACAAGAGGAAGGGATTTAGTTGTCAGTGGACTCCTTCCGCTGTCACCCAAAGTTTTTGAACTTGTCACTGACTTCTGATGAATGCGGTCCAGGTGACGTATAAGGGAGGATGTTCCTAGGTGGTTAACGTCCTTACCCCTACTTATTACAGCTTGACAAAGGCAACACACTGCTTGACACCTGTTGTCCACATTTGTGTTGAAATAATTCCACACCGAAGAGCTGATTTTTTTTGTATTTTGACCAGGCATGTCAATGGCCATATTCGTCCCACGGACAACAGGTGTCTCCCCGGGTGCCTGACTTAAACAAACCACCTCACCATCAGAATCCTCCTTGTCAATTTCCTCCCCAGCGCCAGCAACACCCATATCCTCATCCTGGTGTACTTCAACAGTGACATCTTCAATTTGACTATCAGGAACTGGACTGCGGGTGCTCCTTCCAGCACTTGCAGGGGGCGTGCAAATGGTGGAAGGCGCAAGCTCTTCCCGTCCAGTGTTGAGAAGGTCAGGCATCGCAACCGACACAATTGGACTCTCCTTGGGGATTTGTGATTTAGAAGAACGCACAGTTCTTTGCTGTGCTGTTGCCAGCTTAAGTCTTTTCATTTTTCTAGCGAGAGGATGAGTGCTTCCATCCTCATGTGAATCTGAACCACTAGCCATGAACATAGGCCAGGGCCTCAGCCGTTCCTTGCCACTCCGTGTCGTAAATGGCATATTGGCAAGTTTGCGCTTCTCATCAGAAGCTTTCAATTTTGATTTTTGGGTCATTTTACTGAACTTTTGTTTTTTGGATTTTACATGCTCTCTACTATGACATTGGGCATCGGCCTTGGCAGACGACGTTGATGGCATTTCATCGTCTCGGCCATGACTAGTGGCAGCAGCTTCAGCACGAGGTGGAAGTGGATCTTGATCTTTCCCTATTTTAACCTCCACATTTTTGTTCTCCATTTTTTAATGTGTGGAATTATATGCCAGTATCAATAGCAATGGCCTACTACTATATATACTGCGCACAACTGAAATGCACCACAGGTATGGATGGATAGTATACTTGACGACACAGAGGTAGGTAGAGCAGTGGCCTACTGTACCGTACTGCTATATATTATATACTGGTGGTCAGCAAACTGTGCAAAACTGAAATGCACCACAGGTATGGATGGATAGTATACTTGACGACACAGAGGTAGGTACAACAGTGGCCTACTGTACCGTACTGCTATATATATTATATACTGGTGGTCAGCAAACTCTGCAAAACTGAAATGCACCACAGGTATGGATGGATAGTATACTTGACGACACAGAGGTAGGTACAACAGTGGCCTACTGTACCGTACTGCTATATATATTATATACTGGTGGTCAGCAAACTGTGCAAAACTGAAATGCACCACAGGTATGGATGGATAGTATACTTGATGACACAGAGGTAGGTACAGCAGTGGCCTACTGTACCGTACTGCTATATATATTATATACTGGTGGTCAGCAAACTGTGCAAAACTGAAATGCACCACAGGTATGGATGGATTGTATACTTGACGACACAGAGGTAGGTACAGCAGTGACCTACTGTACCGTACTGCTATATATATTATATACTGGTGGTCAGCAAACTGTGCAAAACTGAAATGCACCACAGGTATGGATGGATAGTATACTTGACGACACAGAGGTAGGTACAGCAGTGGCCTTCTGTACCGTACTCCTATATATTATATACTGGTGGTCAGCAAAATTATGCACTGTACTCCTACTATATACTACAATGCAGCACAGATATGGAGTGTTTTTCAGGCAGACAACGTATACTGGTGGTCACTGGTCAGCAAAACTCTGCACTGTACTCCTCCTATATAATATACTGGTGGTCCCCAGTGCCCACAATAAAGCAGTGTGAGCACAGATATATGCAGCACACTGAGCACAGATATGGAGTGTTTTTCAGGCAGACAACGTATACTGGTGGTCACTGTCAGCAAAACTCTGCACTGTACTCCTCCTATATAATACAGCTGCTCCCCAGTCCCCACAATTAAGCAGTGTGAGCACAGATATATGCAGCAGCACACTGAGCACAGATAAGGAGCTTTTTTTTCAGGCAGACAACGTATACTGGTGGTCACTGTCATCAAAACTCTGCACTGTACTCCTCCTATATAATACAGCTGCTCCCCAGTCCCCACAATTAAGCAGTGTGAGCACAGATATATGCAGCACACTGAGCACAGATAAGGAGCGTTTTTTTCAGGCAGAGAACGGATAAAACTGGTGGTCACTGATCAGCAAAACTCTGCACTGTACTCCTCCTATATAATACAGCTGCTCCCCAGTCCCCACAATTAAGCAGTGTGAGCACAGATATATGCAGCACACTGAGCACAGATAAGGAGCGTTTTTTTCAGGCAGAGAACGGATAAAACTGGTGGTCACTGATCAGCAAAACTCTGCACTGTACTCCTCCTATATAATACAGCTGCTCCCCAGTCCCCACAATTAAGCAGTGTGAGCACAGATATATGCAGCACACTGAGCACAGATAAGGAGCGTTTTTTTCAGGCAGAGAACGGATAAAACTGGTGGTCACTGATCAGCAAAACTCTGCACTGTACTCCTCCTATATTATACAGCTTCTCCCCAGTCCTCCCCACAATTAAGCAATAAAGCACAATCAAGTTCAACAATAAACGGAGAGGACGCCAGCCACGTCCTCTCCCTAACATTTCCAATGCACGAGTGAAAATGGCGGCGACGCGCAACTGCTTATATAGAATCCGAATCTCGCGAGAATCCGACAGCGGGATGATGACGTTCGGGCGCGCTCGGGTTAACCGAGCCATACGGGAGAATCCGAGTATGCCTCGGACCCGTGTAAAATGGGTGGCGTTCGGGGGGGTTCGGTTTCCGAGGAACCGAACCCGCTCATCACTACTTTTTACACAGTACACACAGTGCCAGATACACATTACCCCACAGTGCCAGATACATATTGTCCCCACAGTGCCAGATAGATATTACCCCTCAGTGCCACATACACATTGCCCCACAGAGATACATATTACCCACCAGTGCCAGATACACATTGCCCCACAGAGATACACACTGCCCCACAGTGCCAGATACACATTGCCCCACAGAGATACACATTGCCCCACAGTGCCACTGCCAGATACACATTGTCCCACAGAGATACACATTGCCCAACAGTGCCACTGCCAGATACACATTGCCCCACAGAGCCACTGCCAGATACACATTGCCCCACAGAGATACAAATTGCCCCACAGTGCCACTGCCAGACACACATTGCCCCACAGTGATACACATTGCCCCACACTGCCACTGCCAGATACACATTGCCCCACAGTTATACACATTGCCCCACAGTGCCATTGCCAGATACACATTGCCCCACAGAGATACACATTGCCCCACAGTGCCACTGCCAGATACACATTGCTCCACAGTGCCACTGCCAAATACACATTGCCCCACAGAGATACACATTGCCCCACAGTGCCACTGCCAAATACACATTGCCCCACAGAGATACACATTGCCCCACAGTGCCACTCCCAGACACACGTTGCCCCACAGTGATACATATTGCCCCACAGTGCCACTGCCAGATACACATTGCCCCACAGTGCCACTGCCAGATACACATTGTGTCCCCTCCACCCCCCGCTCCCGCTCACCGCTGGCCGCTGCTATACGATAATGTGAGGGGAGCAGAGTGCAGCGCCTCTCCTGGCCAGCCTCAATGCACCATGAAGTCCGGTCTCCGGCTGCCAGCCGCGGGTATCTTGGCGCCGGTTCATTAGCCAATCAGAGCTTGCAGACCAGCAGCCAATCAGGAGCCGTTCCGCGTGCTCTGATTGGCTAACAAACGTAACCAAGGAGACTCGACCCGCCGCCACCGGAGAGTGGAGACCAGACACTGAGCACATTGAGGGGCAGGAGAAGCGCTGCACTCTCCTCCCCTCACATTATCACATAGCAGAGGGAGAGGGGAAGGACTGGGGGCAGAGCAACAGTAGCGGATGTGAGTGGTCATGATGCCCTGGCTGGAGGCGGCACCCCCCTCTGCTGGGCCTGCCAAGGCGCCCAGGGCACGTGCCCTGCTTGCCTCCCTTAGTTACGCCTCTGCCGCTGAGCACATAACTACATCCCCTTGAGCATAAATGGTTAAATCTACATAACAGATGTACTTATTAAGTCACCTGTGCTCAAGTATGACTAACCTTAAAACCAGACTGTGGGCCTAATTCAGAATGAGTTGTAAAATGGCAAAAATTGCAGAAGGCCATGTTTCGTCCATCCACGCATGCACAGTGTCTGCGGACTTTCACTTTGCATTTGCATTCCTGAAGGATGGGATTGCAAAGTGAGTAGAAGGCAGTGGGCGTTTGGGGGCGGCGACACAGCGTTGGGCAGCAGGAAACGCAGGCAAGTCATGGCCATATTTGGGGTAGCCCAATGACGTCACCTGCGTTTCCTGTAATTGGAAACATGGAGGCGGTGTGCCTGCATATGCAGGAGTCTACCACTAATTGTCAATTGAATTGCGATCGCATTGTTCAGTGGCGCCTAACATGCTTCGTGCTTTTCCCTGTGCTGGGCAGCTCCCAGCATGCGATTGTAATCAGTAGCAGTTTTGCTATTTTAGCAAAATTTCTACAGCAGCTGAATCAGAGCCTGTGTGCATTGAGGACCATAGTTAGAAACTCCTGGTTTATGTCATCCTCAGAAAGTGTAAACCACTGTAAGCCTATGAAAGAATATAAAAAAAAATCATTACAATCAGGATCTGACGACTGACAATTGACTGAGGGAGCAGCTTTTGGCAAAGGAAGGGTTGGAAGAGTTGGCCCATAGATGAAGAGGGGTAAGCAACGAGGGCAATGACTAAGAACGATACATTGAAGAAAGATTAATTCAGTTTTAATGAGACTTCAGTAATACGCCACAACTAGGAGATAAGTCCCAGTGAGTTCTGAAGAACAAAATGTTCGTGACTTGTAGACAGTGCTGAAGAATACTGAATGGAGAAGTGACTTGTGATTAGTAAACGATGCTGAAATACACTAAATGAGATGACTTGTGATTTGTGAACGATACTGAAGAACACTGACTGAGGAGATGAGTTGTGATTTGTAAACGAATCTGAAGAACACCAAATGAGGAGATGACTTGTAATTTGTAAACGATGCTGAAATACACTGGTGAAGAGTTGACTTGTGATTTGTAAACGATGTTGAAGAACACTAAATGATGAGATGACTTGATGAACGATGTTGAAGAGAGGATCACTGTGAACACTGACAGCAAACGGAGACCCTCTACCAGATAAAGGACCCAGCAGTTAAACCACAAGGGCTGGTGGACTGGAAGCAAAGGACTGCAATAACAGAAATGACCACCGGGTGGCCTCCACAGAACCAGGATACCAGGGGTTAACCTGGGAGCACAGAGCTTGAGCACCTTACAGCAGCAAGTAACTTGAAGCACTGGCACCATAGCTAAGCATCAACCACTTTTTATAAGGGAAAACAGCACCGGATTGGCTGGACGCGAACTGGGATACCTGTTGGCTTGGCTTGGTCTCCAACATGGCAGCTCCCTGCACCGGGGACACATTTGGAACCAGCACACAGCCACTACCTCTGGCCTCAGCCTCCCAGATGCCGCACTCCAGCAACAGGACACTTGGAAACAGACACCTTCGGCTGCCATGCTCCACTTCCCAGGACCCAGACTCCAGCCTCCAGATGCCCGGAAGCCTCACTGGAGGACCTCACTGCTGCAGCTCCTATCTGCCGCAGCCACACCAGCCTGTTTATGGGTGGTCTCCGAACACCCATGCTGCTTAGTGAGATTCTTGGCATGAAAGGCATGAATCAGTCTTTGAGCATGAACATCCTCCTCAGCCACCCAAGATCTTTCCTCCGGACCATACCCTTTCCAATCTATGAGATACTGGAGACGACCATACCTCTTGCGGGAGTCAAGAATCTTATGAACCTCGAATTCCTCATTTTGAGCGGCTTGAACCGTGGGAGGTTTAGGTAAAGCTGCCTGAAAACAATTTAGTACAAAGGCTTTAGCAAGGAAATGTTAAAGGCATTGGGAATTTTCAAATAGGGAGGCAGTTTCACTTTGTAAGAAACAGGATTCAACACTCTTTCAATAGGATACGGACCGACGAATCTCGGAGCGAACTTTTTGGTAGGAACTTTGAGTCTGAGGTTTCTGGTGGATATCCAAACACGATCTTCCACTTTGAGACTAGGAACAGCCCTCTGTTTTTGATCAGTGTAGGTCTTATATTTCTGGGAAGTCTTATGAATTTGTCCCCAAATCTTAGTGAACTGACGAAGAGCGGATTCAGCAGTAGGAACCTCAAGAGCTGGGAGAGATTCGAAGGAAGGAACTTGTGGATGAAAACTGTAGTTAATGAAGAAAGGAGTGGAATTGGTAGAAGAATGAACTCAGCAAATGGGAGGTAATCCATCCAGTCATCCTGAGTAGGGGACATGAACATCCGTAAGAAAGTTTCAAGATCTTGGTTAACTCTTTTAGTCTGTCCGTCAGTATGGGGGTGATAGGCTGAAGAGAAGTTCAACTTGATTCCTAGAACAGAGCTGAGAGCTTTCCAGAACTTGGCCATGAATTGAGGACCTCGATCAGAAACTATTTCCTGTGGGAGACCATGCAAATGGAAAATCTCTGAGAAAAACAGTTTGGATAGCTGAGGAGCAGAGGGAAGACCGGTGAGGGGTATGAAGTGAGCCATCTTCGAAAATCGGTCCACAATGACCCAAATGTTGCTGTGCCCACTGGAGACTGGCAAATCAGTTATGAAATCCATAGAGATGTGAGTCCAAGGCTTTTGAGGTATTGGAAGTAGATGAAGAAGACCCGAAGGAGGTGTTCGTGGACTTTCATTTTGAGCACACTTGGAACAGGCTGCTACAAATTCAAAGACATCCGTTTTAAATGAGGCCACCAGTAGAATCGTTGAATGAATTTGAGAGTCTTAAGACCACCGGCATGACCCATGAAAGGTGAAGAATGAGCCCACATAAGCAATTTCCTGCTAACGTTTGATGCCACAATAGTTCTCCCCGGAGGAGTAAGAGGAACAGTATGAGTTGAAGCAAATGAAGCCAGATTCAGGTTAAATAGTTTCTCAGAGGAGTCCAGTGAATCATCCGTTTGAAAAGAATGAGAAAGTGCATCTGCTATTCTATATAAGGTTCCTGCGCAGTAAGAGAGTTTGAAGAAGAACCGAGAGAAGAGAGCCCACCTGGCTTGCCATGGGTTTAAACAACGAGCTGTCGGGAGGTACAGAAGATTCTTGTGATCCGTGATAACAGAGATAGGGTGTTGAGCTCCCTCTAATACATGTCGCCACTCTTCAAAAGCTAATTTTATGGCCAACAGTTCTTGTTCCCCAATAGGATAATTTTGCTCTGCTTGGGAGAATCTTTGAGAAAAATATGCACAAGTATGACTTTTCTTATCTTCGAAGAGCTGAAAAAGAACTGCCCTGACTCCTACTGAAGAAGCATCTACTTTCACCTGAAAGGGGTGATTGAGATCAGGTTGGTGAAGAATTGGAGCGGACATGAAGGCTTTCAGAGCCTCAGGTTGCCAAATTAAAGGATTGGCTCCTTTCCTGGTTAACATGGTGATTGGGGCGATAATAGTGGAGTAATTCTTGATAAATTTTCTGTAAAAGTTGGCAAATCCAAGAAATCGTTGGATCCCTTTTAGAGTGATAGGAAGAGTCCAATCACAAATCGCTTGGACCTTGGTTGAATCCATCTGTAGCTCCATTCTGGAGATGACATAACTGAGAAAGGTGATGGAGGGTACCTCGAAGGTGCAATTTTCTAACTTGCAAAAAAGACGATTCTTCCTAAGACGGCTCAAAACCTCTTTGACTTGCTCACGATGAACCTTCAAATTTTTAGAAAAAATGAGAATATCGTCCAAGTATACCACTAGACAACTGTAAAGAAGATCTCTGAATAAGTTGGATCCTCCGTTATCTTGGCTGGCTGAGGCATTAGTCGTGATCGGGCATACGCAGTGTGTCGGGGTGCAGGGAGGAGCGCCTAGTCGCAGGGAGGCGCACAGAGCGTTTGTCGTTATATTTAAGTGTAATACCTGCGATCATCCACCAGATGTCGCTTTTTACAATCACCACTGCGCATGCATGTGGTCTCCCGTAAAAAATACAATACTGAAATACATAGTAAGAACTACTTTACAGAGTCTCATTACGCTACATAATTTCATACAGTATATACAGTACAGACGCAAATAGTACAGCATATATGGTCCATTTACAGTACCTTTGCAATATGTGAGCGTTCCAATTCCTGCAGACAAATCAACATTAAACCAGTAGTGTACACAGACGCAAACAGACGTGTTACAAGTACATTGTTGCCTATTGATGTTAGGGATATTGGGGCAGATGTATTAACCTGGAGATGACATAAGGAAGTGATAAACCAGTGATAAATGCAAGGTGATACACGCACCAGCCAATCACCTCCTAACTGTTAATTTACATACTGGAGCTGATTGGCTGGTGTTTTATCACCTTGCACTTAACACTGGTTTATCACTTCCTTATGCCTTCTCCAGGTTAATACATCTGCCCCATTGTATGTTAGCGTCCTAATCCCGTAGCCATTACGGCAAATCAATCAAAACCAATGGATTTATTCATCTGTCAGCGGCGAAGTGTCTGAGTGGTGAAGTGTTCCGCTTCTCATGCTTATAGTCCCGGGTTCGATTCCTAAAGTACGAATGCATGTTAGTTTCTTCCAGACACTTTATTTTATTTTTAATTTTTATATCTATCGTATTGTAGTATACTTTCACATTCAATACAAGTGTGCACACAACTTTTACATAAAGCAGGGCAAAGATGCAGGAGCGTTTCAACTGTTAAGGTTCTATGCACCGTACGATACACATACAAGTCTGTAGCAGGGCAGACTCAATTTAAATGGCTACCGTCTGTTACTCCTTGCCCCATGGAGGCATTCGGCTATGAAGCAAGTAACGGCACAGGTTTTGCAGGCTATGGGCCAATGCTGAAGGAGCGTCACAATCCCCTAGCTAAAATACACAGCAGCGATAGGGATAAGCGAGGTTTATGCACATAGCGATACACCGGACTCAATCGCTTAGCAAACTGAAAAAATGGACGCCGCCCAATTCCCCCCGCATCATGGCAGCCCTCAGCCATGAAGCGAGCGACGGCACAGGTTTTGCAGGCTATGGGCCAATACTGAAGGAGCGTCACAATCCCCTAGCTAAAATACACAGCGGCGATAGGGATAAGCGAGGTTTGTGCACATAGCGATATACTGGACTCGATCACATAGCAAACTGACAAAATGGCCGCCGCCCAATTCCCCCCACATCGTGGCAGCCCTCAGCCATGAAGCGAGCGACGGCACAGGTTTTGCAGGCTATGGGCCAATGCTGAAGGAGCATCAAAATCCCCTAGCTAAAATACACAGCGGTGATAGGGATAAGCGAGGTTTATGCACATAGCGATACACCGGACTCGATCACAGAGCAAACTAAAAAAATGGCCGCCGCCCAATTCCCCCTGCATAGTGGCAGCCCTCAGCCATGAAGTGAGCGATGGCACAGGTTTTGCAGGCTATGGGCCAATACTGAAGGAGCATCAAAATCCCCTAGCTAAAATACACAGCGGTGATAGGGATAAGCGAGGTTTATGCACATAGCGATACACCGGACTCGATCACAGAGCAAACTAAAAAAATGGCCGCCGCCCAATTCCCCCTGCATAGTGGCAGCCCTCAGCCATGAAGCGAGCGATGGCACAGGTTTTGCAGGCTATGGGCCAATACTGAAGGAGCATCAAAATCCCCTAGCTAAAATACACAGCGGTGATAGGGATAAGCGAGGTTTATGCACATAGCGATACACCGGACTCGATCACAGAGCAAACTAAAAAAATGGCCGCCGCCCAATTCCCCCTGCATAGTGGCAGCCCTCAGCCATGAAGTGAGCGATGGCACAGGTTTTGCAGGCTATGGGCCAATACTGAAGGAGCATCAAAATCCCCTAGCTAAAATACACAGCGGTGATAGGGATAAGCGAGGTTTATGCACATAGCGATACACCGGACTCGATCACAGAGCAAACTAAAAAAATGGCCGCCGCCCAATTCCCCCTGCATAGTGGCAGCCCTCAGCCATGAAGCGAGCGACGGCACAGGTTTTGCAGGCTATGGGCCAATGCTGAAGGAGCATCAAAATCCCCTAGCTAAAATACACAGCGGTGATAGGGATAAGCGAGGTTTATGCACATAGCGATACACCGGACTCGATCACAGAGCAAACTAAAAAAATGGCCGCCGCCCAATTCCCCCTGCATAGTGGCAGCCCTCAGCCATGAAGTGAGCGATGGCACAGGTTTTGCAGGCTATGGGCCAATACTGAAGGAACGTCACAATCCCCTAGCTAAAATACACAGCGCGATAGGGATAAGCGAGGTTTATGCACATAGTGATACACCGGACTCGATCGCATAGCAAACTGACAAAATGGCCACTGCCCAATTCCCCCTACATCGAGGCAGCCCTCAGCCATGAAGTGAGCGACGGCACAGGTTTTGCAGGCTATGGGCCAATGCTGAAGGAGCGTCAGAATCCCCTAGCTAAAATACACAGGGGTAATGAGGTCCTGTAGAATGATCAATTAATAAACACTGTATAGTGTACATTATACAGACGCAAAACAAGGAGTTTAAGCAACAGTGCGGTCTATTGAAGTCAGGGATACAGTTACAGTACAGTAAGTGAGCGGCCAAGTCCCCTAGCCATTAGGGCATAATCTAAAACTAATGGCAAGGGATCACTGCTTACTGTACATTTAAACATAAGCTTGTGTATCTGTCATGAGGTGTTTTTTGTATTTTTTTTGCTATTGTAATATACAGAGCCGACCCTAGGCATAGGCAAACTAGGCAAATGGGGCACAAGCAGCTTCTGCAGATTAAAATGATATGCAGAATGCCTATATTCTGTGTGTGACTGCGGCTCTATGAAATGAAATATGAAAATTTAAATATAAAATGCATTACTAATGTGCGGCATTATGTGTATAAGGTGTACTACAGTACTTTGTGGCGTAACGTAAAGAAAGGGCACTACTGCGTGGTCTAATTTGAATAAAGAGCAATATATTGTGGTGCAATGTGAATAAGGGGCACTACTGTGAGGAATAATGTGGTACTACCATGTGATGTAACAAGAATAAGAGACACTATTGCATGATATAATGTGAATAAAGTTGCAGTACTGTGTGGCATAATTTCAACTGGGGGTATTATTGTGTGGCCATGCCCCTTCCCATCAAGAACATGCACTGTTTTACGCTTGCACTGAATGTGCACACTGTTCCTATTTAAAATATAGGGGGTAAGAGCACCAAAATGAGGACTAGTATGGGTGAGGGGCGATGGTGCTGGGAAAGGGGTAAAGGGTCAGAGGCAGAACTAGCATCTGTGCAAGGGGGCACCAGCCAAAATCTAGTTTAGGGCATCCTACTGGTTAGGGCCGGCTCTGGTATTATACTGTACTGTACTGTTACTGTACTTTGCATTCAACAGAGATACTGTTTGCACACAGGTTTTACATAAAGCAGGGCAATGCTGCAGGAGTGTCTCATTACGCTATCTAAAATACACCACGACTATGGGTGGGGATACAGTAAGTGAGCCCTGTCACCATAAGCTGTCTGCTGTGTATAGCAGATTTCCGTCTGGGATGCATTTGTGTGTTTGTAATTAAAAAAAATACATTTTACTGTATATTTAGTGTATACAGTACCTCTCCCCCATAACGGCACATCATACTGTACATGTAACCCCATGTACTGTACCATACTGTACTGTATAATGGAATATTTATTGGAAAAGCATCAATATTAATGTTAAAAAAGTCTTTATTACAACATCAGATTTCATGTACTGTACTGATCAAAAATGTACAGTACTCTATTATTCAGGACTTATAAAACTGTAAAGAACTGTTCATACACATCAATAACAGTACTACTGTATACTATAATGTATAATATTGTACATTAGCTTATGCAATATTCAGACAAAGGCAATTTTATAAACATTTTTAATAATGCAACGATTCAAATTTTTTACAGAAAATACAGTACAGAACTACATATTTGTGGCTTGACCATTTCTTTCAACTATAACAGGTAATACTTTGTACAGGTGATTTATATAATTATTACAATGTTCAGGTGTGGTGTGAGTACTTCTAGCCAAAATTTCTGGATCCCATCCAACAGCTGCTGTTTTGTTGTTGGTTGTTGTCTCCCCTTTCACTTCTCTCCTCCAAACTATACATGTTAAGATATTTTAGCCTTTCCGGGTAAGTTTTGTGATGTAGGCCATGCACCATTTTAGTTGACCTTCTTTGTACACTCTCTAATGTATTTATATCCTTCTGGAGATATGGGCCCTCATTCCGAGTTGTTCGCTCACAAGCTGCTTTTAGCAGCTTTGCACACGCTAAGCCGCCGCCTACTGGGAGTGAATCTTAGCTTATCAAAATTGCGAACGAAAGATTAGCAAAATTGTGAATAGACACTTCTTAGCAGTTTCTGAGTAGCTCCACACTTACTCGGCATCTGCGATCAGTTCAGTCAGTTTCGTTCCTGGTTTGACGTCACAAACACACCCAGCGTTCGCCCAGACACTCCTCCGTTTCTCCAGCCACTCCCGCGTTTTTCCCAGAAACGGTAGCGTTTTTTCGCACACACCCATAAAACGGCCTGTTTCCGCCCAGAAACACCCACTTCCTGTCAATCACATTACGATCACCAGAACGAAGAAAAAAAATCGTAATGCCGTGAGTAAAATACCTAACTGCATAGCTAATTTACTTGGCGCAGTCGCACTGCGGACATTGCGCATGCGCATTAGCGACTAATCGCTCCGTTGCGACAAAAAAATAACGATCGAACAACTCGGAATGACCCCCATGGTCTCCAGAACTGGACACAGTATTCCAGATGGGGCCGTACCAAAGACCTATACAGTAGCATTATTACTTATTTTTTCCTGCTACTGATTCCTCTCCCTATGCAACCAAGCATCTGACTTGCCATTCTCATTGCTTTGTTGCATTGCTTTCCTGCCTTTAAGTTACTTGAAATAGTGACTCCTAAATTCCTTTCCTCCTCAGTAGTTTCCATTATAGTACCCTTGATACTATATTTAGCCTTTGAGTTTTTGAGACCCAAGTGTATGATTTTGCATTTTTTAGCATTAAACTGTAGTTGTCATATTCTTGACTATTGCTCAAGCCTACTTAGGTCATCAATCATTTGTTTTACCCCTCCCGGTGTGTCTACCCTGTTGCATATCTTTGTATCATCTGCAAAAAGGCATACTTTCCCTTCAGTACCATTTGCAATGTCACCAACAAAGATATTAAAGAGAACTGGTCCAAGTACAGATCCCTGGGGTACTCCACTGGTAACATTTCCCTCCACAGATTGCACTCCATTTACTACAACTGCCTGTTTTCTATCCTGCAACCAGGTTCTTATACATTTAACTGTTTTATAATCCACCCCCGCGCTTTCAAGTTTATTTAGCAGTCTGCGATGTGGGACAGTGTCAAATGCCTTACTAAAGTCTAGATATGCTACTTCTACAGCTCCCCTTGATATATTATTTTCGTCACAGAGTCAAAAAAGTCAATAAGATTTGTTTGGCATGATCTCCCACCAGTAAATCAATGCTGTTTTGGATCCTGTAAGTTGTTTGATTTAAGATATTCCACAACTCTTTCTTTTAATAGTTTTTCCATTACTTTCCCTACTATGGATTTAAGGTTTACTGGTCTGTAGTTACTTGCTTCTTCCTTGCTTTCACTTTTGTGAAGTGGAACGACATTTGCTCTTTTCCAGTCCTCTGGAATGGCACCTGCATTTAGTGACTGGTTAAATAATTCTGTTAAAGGTGTCACTAGCACATCTTTGAGCTCTTTTAGCATCCTTGGGTGTATCCTATCTGGCCCCATTGATTTATCCACTTTTAGTTTTGAAAGTTCTGTTAGGACCTTCTCCTCTGTAAATGTACTTTCATCTACCTTATTTTTATGAATGTCCTTACAACTTAACTGTGGCCCCTTCCCTTCTCCTCCTGTAGTAAATACTGAGCAAAAATAATTATTTAGGTGATCTGCTATTGCCTTGTCTCCCTCCACCAAATGCTCGCTCTCTGTCTTAAGTCTTATTATTCCTCCATTTGATTTTATCCTTTCACTTATATACTTAAAAAAAGTTTTGCCCCCTTTATCTACTGACTGGGCCATTTTTCCTGAGCTTCTGCCTTTCCACGTCTGATCACTTTCTTAGCATCCTTCCATCTGTCAAGATACACCTCTTTGTCGTCATTATTTTGAGTCTGTTTGAATTTCTTAAAAGCCATCTTTTTTGCTTTCACACTAGTTGCTACTTCTTTTGTTAACCACACTGGCTTCCTTTTCCTGGTGCTTTTCCTAACCCTTTTTAATTTTTCCCACCTCTCCAGCACTCCTTCCAAGTTCTTCCAGTCCACCAATGAATCACTTAAATATCTCCCCATTTTTACAAAGTCAGCATCTCTAAAATCCAACACCTTTGTTTTTGTGTGACAGGAGTTGGATCCTGTCTTTATAATAAACCATACTGCTTGATGATCACTGGATCCCAGGTGCTCACCCACATATATGTCTGATATCCTGTCTCCATTTGTAAGAATTAAATCTAATATTGAGTCTTTGCGAGTGGGCTCCCCCACCAATTGCTTGAGAGATGCTCCCTGTAAGGAATTTAGAAATTTGCCATTTGTAGCTGAACTTGCAAAAGACCCCTCCCAATTTATATCAGGTAAATTAAAGTCTCCCATAATTATGACTTCTCCCTTTAAAGCCATTTTAGTGATGTCCAACAATAGGTTCCTGTCCAAATCCAGCCCCTGGCCTGGTGGTTTATAGATCACCCCAATGCGAATAATGTCCTTCTCCTCGGTTTCTATGGTGACCCAAAGGGCCTCAGTTTTGTCATCAATATTTTGTAATAAAGTAGCATTTATACTTTTTTTCACATACATTGCTACCCCTCCTCCTATTCTTCCCATTCTATCTTTCCTAAATAAATTGTATCCTGGTATAGCTATGTCCCAGTCATGATTCTCATTACACCATGACTCTGCAATTGCCACAATATCCAGGTTATCCCTTGTCATTATCGCAGTTAGCTCTGGAACTTTGTCTCCTAAGCTCCTAGCATTTGCACACATAGCTTTAAGATTTTTGTCTGTGTATCTGTTAGTAGTAGCCATGTCCAGACAGTACATAATAAATGACAAGTTTAAAGTTAAAATTACCTGTTTGGCGACGTTGCTCAGTGTTTGGTATTTGTTTTTTTTTTTTACTAATCAGGAATCACACTCTGTCCTTTACACCACGACTACACCTCACTAAATGTACAGATATAGTACACCTGACCACAAATGGACAAATGATCAAAAGGAGGTAAACAGCAGAGAGCATGCAATAATAAACCATGTTTCACTGAGCAACTTCCCCACACATGCAATGCCAATTACAAGCTGATGTCTCATCTGAAGAGAAGAGGGAGCATACGGTCCTGTCAGAAACTGAATCCTGTGTTACTGATGAGGAATCTCCCTTATTGATTGATGTCCCTGCCCTGGTGGTAGCTCTTAAGCATATCCTTCAAACACAGATGAGGAGGATTCCACTACTGTGGCAAAGAAAACTGATAAGTTTAAACAGCAGAAGGTGGTTAAAACTGTTTTACCTCATTCTGATCATTTGGTGGACAACAGACGGCAACCCTGGTCTAATCCAGGGAAGAAATTCCCTATTCCTAAATGGGCCTTGGCTCGCTACCCTCTCCCTGCAGAGTTGTGTAACAAATGGGAGACTCTGCCGCCGGTGCATTCTCATGTCACTCGCCATGTGGTGTCATCCACTCTGCCTATCACCACTGTCACCTCACTGAGGAAGCCGACAGATAAGCGCGTTGAAGGGTGCCTGAAATCTGTATATTTGTATATCTGTAAATCTGCATATCTGTATATAGGGCAGTACGGATGGTGTAATGGTTAGCATTACTGCCTCACAGCACTGAGGTCATGGGTTCGATTCCCACCATGGCCCTAACTGTGTGGAGTTTGTATATTCTCCCCGTACTTGCGTGGGTTTCCTCCGGGTACTCCTGTTTCCTCCCACAATCCAAAAATATACTGGTAGGTTAATTGACTCCCAACAAAATTAACACTAGCATGAATGTGTCTGTGTGTACATGTGGTAGGGAATATAGATTGTAAGCTCCACTGGGGCAGGGACTGATGTGAATGGGCAAAATATTCTCTGTAAAGCGCTGCGGAATATGTGTGCGCTATATAAATAACTGGTAATAATAATAATAATAATAATAATATTCCCTTACTAGTGTTATGATTCCCGTACTCCAGACCAGAGGAGATCTTTATGGCAGAGGTCTGAGTACTGGAAGGATATGCTGGTACGGGAGCAGGAAAGCCTAGTAACCCCTGGCGCCCTAACTCCGTTGTCTCGCCCGTGTTATCAGAAATCCCCTGCGAGACTATGGTTGCTTGAGCCCATGGCAGCCGCGTTCGAAGGGCGGATTATGTCTGCCCAACCCCGATGCCCCCTCAGGTCTTAATGGGAGTCAAAGGGAAATCCGAGACAGGGTGATAACAAGGGGCCCTCTGACTAAGCAACCAGGCCAGGGGTTACAAGCTATCTAACTTAAACCAAAAGTATGTGCGGACAAACCGCCAGGGAAAAGGACAACCAAAGATCCACTGATCCGTTACTCCTATCCAGCACCGCTGGATACCAGAGTGGATTTGTGGGAGCGGAATCCTCCGCAAAAGCTCCAGAACACAATAAACTAAATAATAAATAGTAAGCGGTCAAGCCGCAACACACGGCTACGCCGCGACTCACGAACACCACAGGATGTTAAAGGTGCTCGGTCGGACTCCAGGAATAGATGACAAATTCCGAGTACTGGATCACTGAGGACAGGAACAACCGGGTTGAGCAGGACTGGAAACTCTCTGTAACTGACACAGCAAACAGGAAGCTATCACCGGCGTCTGTGAGAAGTCCTGAGAGTGCTTAAATTTGGGAGCCCTCCAATCATGATCCAGACAGGGTAATCACATAATGATGCCGTGCAGCTGCATGCTGCACGGCCAGAATACACAAGCACTGATTAATTAAGACCCAGCAACGGGGAACGCGGTCTGACCGTGGCGTCCCCGTTGCTAGGGTCTGAGCGGCTCCGTGCGCCCGGCGTCTAGCATTGCTAGGGAGCCGGCGGCTGTCTGCCTGCGGCGTCCCTAGTTGCTAGGCGCCGGGCCGCACTGACGGGCGGACCCTCGGCGCCTAACAGTACCCCCCCCTTGAGGAGGGGTCAAGGAACCCCTGAGGCCAGGTTTCTGAGGAAATTCTCGAAAATATGCCCTTTTGAGCCTCGGGGCATGGAGATCCTCATCCAGGACCCAAGACCTTTCTTCTGGACCATAACCTCTCCAATGTACCAAAAAATAAAGCCGACCCCGGGACAACTTGGAATCGAGAACCTTTTCCACTAAGAACTCCTGCTGACCCTGTACATCTATTGGTGATTTCCCCTGAGAGATCTTGCGAGGAAATCTACTGGACGAAACATATGGTTTTAACAAGGAGCAATGGAACGTATTTCCGATCCGTAAAGTTTTTGGTAAACGTAACCGGAAAGCCACTGGATTGACTTTTTTGATAATATGAAATGGTCCAATAAATTTAGGACCCAATCTGGCTGAGGTTTGTCGAAGTTTAATGTTGCGAGTCGACAACCATACCCTATCTCCAACTTTAAAAGTGCACGGCCGCCGGAGCCTGTCAGAAATTTTTTTCTCCCGAAATGCCGCTTTTCTGAGAGCCAGGTGAACTTTTCTCCAAATGAGTTTGAGATGAGAGGTCAAGGTCAGTGAGGAGACAGAAGAATGTTGAAAAAAGGAATTAGCTCTGGGGTGAAAACCAAAAACTGTAAAAAATGGAGATACATTGGTGGAGGAATGACAGGCATTGTTGTAAGCAAACTCTGCAAACGGAAGAAACTCAGACCAGTCATTTTGGAGTTTGGCCGAGTACAAACGCAAATATTGTTTTAATGATTGATTAACTCGCTCAGTCTGCCCGTTGGATTGGGGATGGTAGCCAGACGTTAAAGATAATTTCATCTTTAATGAGGCACAAAAAGACTTCCAAAATTGTGCAATGAATTGTGGACCCCGATCAGAAACAATATCAGTGGGTAACCCATGGAGTCTGAAAACATGGCGGAGGAACAAGACTGCCAATCCCTGGGCAGATGGCAATCGGGGAAGAGCAATGAAATGGGCCATTTTGCTAAAACGGTCCACTACCACCCATATGACCCGGCATCCGGCTGACAGAGGGAGGTCCACCACAAAATCCATGGAAATATGAGACCATGGCCTAAGAGGAACATTCAAGGGCATAAGTTGACCGATAGGCAAGGAACGGGGAACCTTATGCTGTGCACAGACCTGACAAGAAAAAACAAACTCCTTAATGTCTTTGGAAAGACCAGGCCACCATACCGAGCGGGAAACTAATTCAAAAGTTTTAGCAATCCCCGGATGCCCGGCAACCTTGCTATCATGAAACTCCGTCAAAACCGTTGCTCTCAAAAACTCGGGGACAAAAAGACGACCAGCAGGAGTATTTCCAGGAGCTTGATGTTGAAGCTGCTTTAACTGGGTAAATAAATCTTGTGTGAGACCTGCCCGAATGACTGAAGACGGAAGTATGGGAGTAACAGGACTGTTGTCTTGAACTGGAAGAAAACTGCGTGACAGGGCATCTGCCTTGGTATTCTTGGAACCTGGCCTGAAGGTGATAATGAACTTGAAACGAGTAAAAAATAAAGCCCAACGAGCTTGCCGGGCATTCAGCCGTTTAGCTGATTCAATGTATTGAAGATTTTTGTGATCAGTCAAAACTGAAATGGTATGAGTGGCTCCTTCAAGCCAATGCCTCCACTCCTCAAAAGCCCATTTAATAGCCAGTAATTCCCGGTTACCAACATCGTAGTTGGATTCAGCAGATGAGAATTTCCTGGACATGAAGGCACAAGGATGTAATTCCAGGGAATCCGGATCCTTCTGAGATAGGATAGCCCCTACTCCAACCTCCGAGGCATCAACCTCAACAATGAAAGGCAATTCTGGGTTGGGATGTCTGAGGACCGGGGCTGAGACAAAGGCTTGTTTCAAGGCCTGAAAAGATAACTCCGCTTCACGTGACCAGTTGGTAGGATCTGCTCCCTTTTTAGTCAGTGCCACAATGGGAGCAACTAGGTCAGAGAAAGAGTGAATAAATCTTCTATAGTAATTCGCAAACCCTAAAAAGCGCTGAATTGCTTTTAAATTGGTGGGTTGCACCCAACTAAGGATGGCTTGGAGCTTCTTTGGTTCCATACAGAATCCCAGAGGGGAAATAATGTACCCTAAAAAGGATACCTCCGTGACATGAAATTCACACTTCTCCAGCTTGGCATATAGGTGATTTTCACGTAATTTTTTTAGAACCTGACGCACCTGGGTAACATGTTGTTCAATAGAGTCAGAATATATCAAAATATCGTCTAAGTAGACTACAACGAATCTTCCAAGAAATTCACGGAGCACATCGTTAATGAGATCCTGGAAAACTGCCGGAGCGTTGGACAGGCCGAATGGCATAACCAGATACTCATAGTGGCCTGATTGAGTACTGAATGCCGTTTTCCACTCATCCCCTGACTTGATTCTGATGAGGTTATATGCTCCTCTCAGGTCAATCTTAGAAAAAATCACAGCCGAACGTAGCTGATCAAAGAGGACAGAAATCAGCGGCAAAGGGTAAGTATTCTTTACTGAGATTTTATTCAAGGCTCTAAAGTCAATGCAAGGTCTGAGTGATCCATCCTTCTTCTCCACGAAGAAGAAGCCTGCACTTAAAGGGGATTTAGATGGCCTGATAAATCCTTTCCCTAGGCTTTCTTTAACATACTCATTCATGGCCACAGTTTCAGGTCCGGACAATGCATATAACCTTCCCTTAGGCAAAGTGGCACCAGGAATTAACTCGATAGCACAATCATAAGGCCTATGGGGAGGCAGAATATCCGCATTGCCCTTGGAAAATACATCAACAAAATCCTGGTATTCCACAGGAATGGGTGCGGGAATGACAGCAGCTATTCTGATGGGAAGCGTAATACATTCCTTATTACAGATGGTACCCCATTGTAAGATCTCCCCCGACTGCCAATCAATGATGGGATTATGAAAGGCCAGCCAAGGGTGACCCAGAACCACAGGAACTGCTGGGCAATGGGTAAGGAAAAACTCAATCTTTTCAGAATGCAGAGCTCCTACCGAAAGTAGAACAGGAGGTGTACAGAGAGAAATAACCCCATTGGACAAGGGACTCCCATCTAAACCATGCATGGTGATACACCTACCCAAGGCTAACTGAGGAATACCTAAGGCCTTAGCCCATGTTAAATCCATAAAGTTCCCTGCAGCTCCACTGTCCACAAAAGCCGAGACCGAGGAACAGAGGCTGCCAAAGGAAATTTTAGCTGGAACCAACAGTGAATTATTTGAGGAGATAAGCTGCAGACCAAAGTGAACTCCCTCACAACTCACTTGGTCGAGGCGTTTCCCGACTTGTTCGGACAACTACGGGCAAAATGTCCCTTACCCCCACAGTATAAACAAAGACCAGAATTTTGCCTTCTGGTTCTTTCTTCAGGGGACAGTTTGGAGAGGCCTATCTGCATGGGCTCCTCTATGTCCACAGGAATGGAAAAAACACAAGGAGAAGACCCGACAGATGCTCCTTTTTCAGCCCTCCGCTCTCTGAGACGACGATCAATCTTAATAGAGAGCTCCATGAGTTTATCGAGAGTCTCAGGAGCGGGATACTGAAGGAGACTGTCTTTTATAGACTCGGATAAGCCGAGGCGAAACTGACTGCGCAGGGCTGGGTCATTCCATCCACAGTCGTTCGACCAACGGCGAAACTCCGTACAATAAATCTCTGCGGGATTCCTACCCTGTCTGAGAGCACGCAACTGACTCTCGGCGGATGCCTCTCTATCAGGGTCGTCATACAATAGCCCTAAAGACCCCAGAAAGGCGTCTACAGACAATAAAGCCGGATCGTCTGTCTTTAAGCCAAAAGCCCAGGTCTGAGGATCCCCCTGTAGCAAAGAAATAATAATTCCTACCCGCTGAGATTCCGTACCTGAGGAGACTGGTCTTAAACGAAAATACAGTTTACAAGACTCTTTAAAATTAAAAAACTGCTTTCTATCCCCAGAAAAACGGTCAGGCAGATGCATTTTTGGTTCAGGAATGACCCTCGGGGAAGTCCGTAACAGATCTTCCTGTGACCTCACCCGAAGGGACAGATCTTGAACCATCTGAGTAAGCTCTTGAATCTGGCTAACTAAAAGCTGGCCAGGATTTGGCCCAACACCGGAGGGATTCATGAGGCTGACAAATCTCCCAACAGAATAAGGGAAAAAAATTAACTCCTGTTTAATTTTAAATTTTAGTTGGGCCGGTGATAATGTTATGATTCCCGTACTCCAGACCAGAGGAGATCTTTATGGCAGAGGTCTGAGTACTGGAAGGATATGCTGGTACGGGAGCAGGAAAGCCTAGTAACCCCTGGCGCCCTAACTCCGTTGTCTCGCCCGTGTTATCAGAAATCCCCTGCGAGACTATGGTTGCTTGAGCCCATGGCAGCCGCGTTCGAAGGGCGGATTATGTCTGCCCAACCCCGATGCCCCCTCAGGTCTTAATGGGAGACAAAGGGAAATCCGAGACAGGGTGATAACAAGGGGCCCTCTGACTAAGCAACCAGGCCAGGGGTTACAAGCTATCTAACTTAAACCAAAAGTATGTGCGGACAAACCGCCAGGGAAAAGGACAACCAAAGATCCACTGATCCGTTACTCCTATCCAGCACCGCTGGATACCAGAGTGGATTTGTGGGAGCGGAATCCTCCGCAAAAGCTCCAGAACACAATAAACTAAATAATAAATAGTAAGCGGTCAAGCCGCAACACACGGCTACGCCGCGACTCACGAACGCCACAGGATGTTAAAGGTGCTCGGTCGGACTCCAGGAATAGATGACAAATTCCGAGTACTGGATCACTGAGGACAGGAACAACCGGGTTGAGCAGGACTGGAAACTCTCTGTAACTGACACAGCAAACAGGAAGCTATCACCGGCGTCTGTGAGAAGTCCTGAGAGTGCTTAAATTTGGGAGCCCTCCAATCATGATCCAGACAGGGTAATCACATAATGATGCCGTGCAGCTGCATGCTGCACGGCCAGAATACACAAGCACTGATTAATTAAGACCCAGCAACGGGGAACGCGGTCTGACCGTGGCGTCCCCGTTGCTAGGGTCTGAGCGGCTCCGTGCGCCCGGCGTCTAGCGTTGCTAGGGAGCCGGCGGCTGTCTGCCTGCGGCGTCCCTAGTTGCTAGGCGCCGGGCCGCACTGACGGGCGGACCCTCGGCGCCTAACAACTAGGGCTAGTCAGAGACCCAATATAGCTGCCTCTTGGGCCGCAAAAGGTATTGAGGCATGGGTTCAGGCATTAGAGAAGGAGCTGCCCAAGGATATTTCTGACAATGCCAGACAATACCTGTCTCATATTACCACCGCTTCTTATTACATTCAAGAGGCGTCCTCTGAGGTGGGAGTATTGGCATCCAAGGCGTCAGCTACGTCTGTCCTGGTGCGCCTTATACTGTAGTTGAGGTCGTGGAAAGTGGACTTGGGCTCCAAGAAGACTTTGGAAGTGCTCCCCTTCACTAATTGAAATTGTGTCTGAACTGGCAGCTGCTAAGACAGCTTTTCTCCCAACTACTAATCCTTCTACACAGAAGGCAAAAAGTACCACTTTTGTTCCTTTTGGCCTCAAGGGAAAGTGAATGGTCAGACATACCCTAGACAATCTCATGCTCCCAAAATCTCCAAGTCCAAAGCGAAGCAGTCTTTGGCAGCCCGTCAACCTGCTTCAAAACATGACAAGTCTGCTGCATGACTGGGTGGGCCTCCCCCAGGGAGACCCCAGGGTGGGAGGCCGACTTCTACAGTTCGCCCAGGTCTGGCTCACGACCACTTCAGATGCATGGGTATTGGAAGTTGTCTCTCATGGGTACGCTGTCTCCTTCAAGAGACGTCCCCCTCACCAGTTCTGCACTATGGCTCTCCCATCGGATCCGTTAAAAGTGCAGGCTCTACAAATGGTTGTAAGTTCCCTCCTGAACACGGGAGTGGTTGTGCCTGTTCCTGAATCTCAAAGGGGCAAAGGTTATTACTCGACCCTGTTTCTAGTCCTGATACCCAATGGGTCATGTCGGCCTATATTCAACCTCAAATCTCTGAACAAGTTTGTGAGAGTGTCCAAGTTTCGTATGGAAACGCTGTGCTCAATTGTGCTGGCTATGGAACCCGGAGACTATATGGTATCTCTGGATATACAGGATGCATATCTGCATATTTCTATTGCCATGTCACATCAGTAGTTCCTGTGGTTTGCTATTGGCAACCTTCACTACCAATTCCAGGCTCTGCCATCTGGACTGGCTATGGCTCCTCGGATCTTCACCAAGGTCATGGCCGTGATTGCGGCCCATTTCCATTGCCAGGGAATCAGAATCCTACCGTACTTGGATGACCTGCTGATTCTGGTGAGTTCCCACAAAGTTCTCCTCAGTCATCTATGATTGACGGTGACTTTTCTGCAAGCCCACGGGTGGCTAATAAATTGGAGAAAATTCTCGCTAGTCCCAGCTCAGAGCATGGTGCACCTAGGGGCTCTTTTAGATACACACAGTCAAAAACTGTCTGGAGACAGGAACAAAGTCCTGGAACATCAGGACAGGAGAAATCGCTTCCTTCATCGACCCAGAGTGTCGATTCACTAGGCGATGCAAGTCCTGATGGTGATGTCCTTCGACATGGTAGAGTACGCTCAATTTCACTCTCTCTGCAACAGTTGATTCTATCAAAGTGGGGCAGCCTACGTCATCGGATAAGATACCAGATGGTCTTGTTGACTCCGGAGGTTCATCTGTCGCTGTCCTGGTGGCTCCAGGACCAGCAATTGTGCAGGGGCTGTCCATTCTGGATTCCCAACTGGGTCCTACTTACAACCGACGCCGGTCTGAGGGGATGAGGAAAGGTGTTGGAGCAACACTCATTTCAGGGTCGGTGGACCAAGGAGGAATCTCTCCTCCCAATCAACATTCTGGAGCTGAGGGCTGTGTTCAATCCACTGTCTCTCGCCCTGCCTCTGGTACGGAACAGGCCTGTTCAGGTACAGTCATACAACGCCACCACAGTGGCATACATACACCATAAAGGAGGCACTCAAACCCGCATGGCAATAATGGAAGTGTCAAAATCCTTTGTTGGGCGGAACGCCATCTGCCAGCCATAGCAGTGTTCATTCTGGGCGTCCTGAACTGGGAAGAGGACTTCCTCATTCGCCAAGATGTTCACTCAGGAGAGTGAAACCTATATCCAGAAGTCTTTCAGCTCCTGGTGGACAGGTGGGGTGTACCGGATATCACTGACCTGGTTTGGGATTGTTGTGGACTCGGGGTATCTTCCGAAGATCGGGTAGAGGAACCGCAACTGGGCCGCAACAGAGATGGCCGAATGTAGGTTTTCCTCATACAGGATTCGGACAGCAGGCAGGAGGCACGTGTTGGATATTGAAGATCTCTTGAAAAACAAGAACTTGAAAGGGCTGATGAATCCTCTGCAGACAGACGATAATGAACGTGGCTGGAGAACAGGAAGATTGAGAATAGTAACCGTGGCTGGAAGCCTGTGTTTGCTGGACGCACGGTAAATTAGTGGTACAGGACGCGGAAGACACTGACTGTGCTAGGAGATACAGAAGTGCTTGGTGGCACTGAGGTGCTGGAGGCACGGAGGTGCTTGAGGCACGGAGGTGCTTGGAGGCATGGAGGTGCTGGGGGCACGGAGGTGTTTGAGGCACGGAGGTGCTTGGAGACACGGAGGTGCTGGAGGCACGGAGGTGCTTGAAGGCACAGAGGTGCTGGAGGCACGGAGGTGCTTGAGGCACGGAGGTCTGGAGGCACGGAGGTGTTTGAGGCACGGAGGTCTGGTGATCACCACTCTGGGGAACTGATGATACTCAGGCACTGATGCAGTGCCTGGCGCCTGAATTTATACTTCCCACCACCGTCTGGTTGGTGGGAAGTGCCTGATGACGTCACCCGCCCAGACGCCGGACAGAGCGCCAGGAGCCGCCAGCGAGGACGGCCGCAGAGAGGACCAGCGCGCCCGGAGAGGTAAGTATGGCGGGCGGGCGGGGCGGGGCGGCAGCGTGACACCAGACGTAGACCTCATGGCGTCTCGACATACTCACAAGGTTCCGATCTTTGGATCACAAACTAGGGATCCTCAGGCAGCGTTCGTGGCAAACTGTCAGTTCCGTGGAACTTTCAGCTGCTAAACATATTCCCTCCGGTGTCACTCCTGCCCAAGGTACTGCGGAAGTTGAAGCAAGAAGGAGGAATGCTGATTCTGGTCGCTCTTGCGTGGCCCAGATGACATTGGTTCTCAGACCTACAGAGTCTCTCGTCCGAGCGTCCCCTTCTACTTCCTCAGAATCAAGATCTCCTCGTACAGGGCCCTTGTCTCTACTCGGACTTGGCCAGACTGGCTTTGACGGAGTGGCTCATGAAGCATCACTCCGGAGGGACAAAGGATTTACTGAGGCGGTTGTTCAGACTATGCTGAAGGCCCACAAACCAGCCTCTGTCCGGATTTATTACAGGGTTTGGCATTCTTACTTCACCTGATGTGCTGATAAAAATTAGAGGCTTAGACTTAGATCTTCATTTGGCCTCCCTCAAGGTGCACATATCTGCCTTGTCGGTATGGTTTCAGCGCAAGATTGCCTCTATACCTGATGTTCAGGGTGTTCTATGTATTCAGCCTCCCTATGTCCCCCCTGTGGCTCCATGTGACCTGTCTATTGTATTGAAAGCCCTTCAAGAGTCTCCATTCAAATCTCTTGCATCAGGGGACCTGAAATGGCCCTCAGCCAAGGTCCTATTCTTGCTGGATATTGCCTCAGCAAGATGGATGTCAAACTTAGGTGCTTTGTCCTGTCATCCAAACTTTCTAATTTTTCACCAGGGTGGTTCTATGAACTCAACCCATTATTTGCCTAAGGTGGTGTCTTAATTTCACCTTAACCAAGAGATTGTGGTCCCGGCCTTTATCTCTTCAGACTTGTCAGCCAGAGAACGTTCTTTGGATGTGGTAAGGACACTCCATGTCTATGTGGACAGGACTGCTTCCATTAGGTGGTCAGACACCCTCTTTGTCCAGTTTTATGCATACAGCCTTGAAAAAGGGACCTTGATGTCCCAAAACGTGTCGGATTTTGCCTTCCAGTGCCTTCTGGACTTTCAGGACATTCGGACTGGGGAAAGGACCAGTGGGAAACACACCTGAAGGAGCCACATGCAGGGTATTTTTCCCGTGAATGCCTTGCATATCACACCTGCGGCTCCTATTGTCATCCTGGTAGGATTTGTTTCTCATTTGGGGTCATTCTCTATCCTGTTTTTTTAAATTTGTACAGTATTAAACATTTGTTTACTTTTATCTATCACACTGGTATTTCATATCCATAATGAAAACTGAAGTACATTTTACATTGTAGCATTGTACTAGCGCCAAGTGGGAGGAGCAATCTCACATTTTTCAAGTCTCTCAAGTAGCTTGGAGAGGCATGGGAGCTCAGAGATGGGACGGTAGTTTGAGAGAGAGTTAGAATCAGAATTTAGTTTTTTCAGAATGGGAGTAATCAGTGCATGCTTGAACAGTGAAGGAAAGATACCAGTAGAGAGAGAGAGATTACAGATGTTAGTTCAGGTTGGGATGAGCACAGCAGACAGAGATTTACTTACTTGTGAGGGTATAGGCTCAAGAGGAGAGGTAGTAGAGTAGCAGGATGAAAAGAGTGTTGACACTTCATCTTCATTTGTGGGATCAAATGAGGAGATAGTGCCAAAGGGTTCAGGTAGAGAATTAAACAGGTCACTGGCTGAGGAAGAGCATATCATTTCATCTTGGATCTTATCAATCTTGTCCTTGAAGTAGGAAGCAAGATCTTGTGCCTTGATAGTGGCTGGTGGGTTGGGTGAGGGAGGGTTCAGAAGTTATTTAAATGTATTAAAAAGTCGTTTGGGGTTAGAAGCTTGAATAGAGATGAGAGTTTGGAAATATGTTTGTTTGGCAGTCTTATATGTGAGAAAGTCGCTTGGAATACGATATTTACGCCACTGACGTTCAGCTTTCCGTGAGAGTTTTTGTTAATTTAGAGTGCCACGGTTGACATCTAGACCTACGTGGTGTGTGATGGGTAGCTGGAGCAGGTGCATATCTAGAGAGGAGGGGACCCGTGTGCAGTCTCCGGGTGTGGGCTCCCTCCCATCCAATAGCCGGAGCAGCGCTGTTAGCGCTCTGTCTGAGCGCTAGAGACTCTGGCACAGTGCCAGAGTCTACAGCACATGCGCAAGTCTCCGCAGCCATTTTTTTTTTAGACCTGCACATGCGCTGTAGCCTCTGGCACTGTTCCAGAGTCTCTAGTGTTCAGACAGAGCACTAACAGCGCTGCTGCGGCTGCCGGCTCCGGGACTCAGGAGAGGAGGGGACCCACACCCGGACACCAGAAAGGTAAGTATAGAAAAAATTGGTGCAGTGTGTGCAGTGTGGGCCCCCTCTGGACCCAGGGGCCCGTGTGCACCGCACACACTGCACCCATTATAGATACGCCAGTGAGGAGGAGCCACTTGGTCAGGGCCTATTTCTAGAGTCTGGTTCAGGTGAGATACAGCAGTCCCAGGAGAAGTAAATACAGAAATAGGTGAGAGCAGTTGTTGCAGAGAGGTGGACAGTTCTTGAAAATAGGATTTTGGTTACCTACCGGTAAATCCTATTCTTGCAGTCCGTAGAGGATGTGGAGGTCCACATTAGTACCATGGGGTATAGACGGGTCCACCAGGAGCCATTGGCACTTTAAGAGTTTGAGAGTGTGGGCTGGCTCCTCCCTCTATGCCCCTCCTACCAGACTCAGTCTAGAAACTGTGCCCGAGGAGACGAGAGAAGGATTATACACAGATAGTGGTGAGATTCGTACCAGCTCACACATACAAGGCACCAGGGGCGGATTGGTGTGCCGGGATGCCGGACCGGATTCCGTTTGGCCGGTCCGGCATCCCCTCATTGGCTGGCCGTCACCCCTGTGAAGGCCGCCGCCGCCAGCCGCGATCACAGCAAACGGGTAGCGTTAAGTGAAGCTGCGCAGAAGCCCAGTGAAGCATTTCCAAAATGGCCACCTTCGGAGCTTCTGCGCATCTGCTCCGACGGCGGGCATTTTTGAAATGCTTCATAGAGCTTCTGCGCATGCGCAGAAGCTTCATTTAATGCTGCCGTGATCGCGGCTGTGGGCAGCGGCGGCGGCCTTTATGAGGGGTGACGATAGCGGCTGGTGGCTGGCGGCGGCCTGCAAAGGGGGTGACGTATGTAATGTGCTTGTGTTATACGGGACATTATAACATTATAAAGGGAACTCGGATAGTGTTTCTATACTACAGCGGACAGTGAAGTCCTCTATGGTTAATGTTATATTTTTTAATATATGATCCACCTCTTTTGCATTTATTGTATATTTTATATATATGTATTTTTTTTATACTTTTTTTGCTTTTATATATGAGATTGGTCATTTAAGATTAAAACTCATTATAAATAGTACAGATTTGTGTATCAGGTTTATTCATGTCCTGTTGCTTCATTTTAACCAAATAGCGCAGAGAGGAAAAAGTAGTTTTTTGTTCTACACTTGATTGTTTCAGGTGAATTTTGGCTATATCCACAAGCCAATTACTCCTTTGCTGCTATATAAAATTATCTGACTAATTGGTGTTTGAGGTATTAGAGTTATTGTTAATATATATATATATATATATATATATATATATATATAATATGTTTTTTATATATATATATATATATGTATATTTTATAATTTAGCGCCAGCCACTGGTGGTTGTTATATTTAGTCAGTAAATACGGTCTACTTTACTACATTTAATAATTATATAGTGTGCCTGTCTGCTGCATCATATATATTTTATATATTAGTATAACGTGCTCTACCTGGTGCAATGTGTATAACGTGCTCTGCCTGGTGCAATGTGTATAATGTGCTCTGCCTGGTGCAATGTGTATAATGTGCTTTACCTGGTGCAATATGTATAATGTGCTTTACCTGGTGCAATGTGAATAATGTGCTGTACCTGATGCAATGGGTTTAACGTGCTCTGCCTGGTGCAATGTGTGTAACGTACTCTGCTGCTCTGCCTGGCGCAATGTGTGTAACGTGCTCTGCCTGGCGCACTGTGTGTAACTTACTCTGCCTAGCGCTATGTGTGTAACGTGCTCTGCCTGGCGCAATGTGTGTAATGTGCTCTGCCTGGCGCAATGTGTGTAACGTGCTCTGCCTGGCGCAGTGTGTATAAGCGGCACTACTGTGTGGTGTAATGTGAATTGGCACTATTATGTGGCCACGCCCCTTCCACATGAAGCCACACTCCTAAAATTTTGCCTACGCCGCGCACTTCCAATCCCTCCATATAATCAGGCCTTCAGGGCAGTACTCCTGCCCACTTGACAGACTCCACCCCCTCAACAGACCCCACCCCTATTAGGGCTGCTTCCATAAATTTCCCGGGCTGGTTTTTTATCCCAATCCGCCCCTGCACGGCACGCCAAGCCAACATAGCTTGAACATTCAGCAACTGCTGAAACATTACTTACCAAGTAACAATGCAGTACTCAACTAAAACAAAGTTGTACTGAACCAAATAACATTTGCAGGAAAACAAAGCGCTGGGCGGGCGCCCAGCATCCTCTACGGACTATGAGAAAAGGATTTACCGGTAGGTAATTAAAATCCTATTTTCTCTTACTTCCTAGAGGATGCTGGGGTCCACATTAGTACCATGGGGATGTACCAAAGCTCCCATAATGGGAGGGAGAGCGCGGAGGCTCCTGCAGAACTGATTGACTGAACGTCAGATCATCAGAGGCCAAAGTATCGAACTTGTAAAATTTTGCAAACGTGTTCGACCCAGACCAAGTTGTAGCTCTGCAAAGTTGCACTGCCGAGACACCCCGGGAAGCCGCACAAGAAGAACCCCACCTTATGAGTAGAGTGGGCCTTAACAGATTTTGGACACGGCAGTCCTGCCGTAGAATAAGCGTGCTGGATAGTGAACCTGATCCAGCGAGAGATCGTCTGCTTAGAAGCAGGACACCCAATTTTCTTGGGATCATATAGGACAAACAGAGAGTCCGAATTTCTGTGACAAGAAGATCTCTTCACATATATTTTCAGAGCCCTTACGACATCCAAGGACTTTGATGTAATTGAGGAGTCAGTAGCCACTGGCACCACAATAGGTTGGTTGATATGAAATGCCGACACAACCTACGGAAGAAACTGCTGACATGTCCTGAGCTCAGCTCTATCTTCGTGGAAGATCAAGTAAGGACTTTTAAAGGATAAAGCCCCCAGCTCGGACACACATCTAGCAGAAGCTAAGGCCAACAACGTGACCACCTTCCATGTAAGAAACTTGACCTCCACCTCCTGAAGGGGTTCAAACCAATCAGACTGGAGGAACTGCAACACCACGTTAAGGTTCCAGGGCGCCGTAGGCGGTACAAAGGGAGGTTGGATATGCAGAACTCCCTTCAAAAAGGTCTGAACCTCAGGGAGGGCAGCCAATTGTTTCTGAAAGAAAATGGATAGGGCTGAAATCTGGACCTTTACAGAACCCAACCTCAGGCCCATATCCACTCCTGCATGCAGGAATAGGAGGAAACGTCCCAGTTGAAACTCCACCGTAGGAAACTTCTTGGATTCACACCAAGAGACATATTTCTTCCAAATACGATGGTAATGTTTAGATGTTGCCCCTTTCCTAGCCTGTATGAGGGTAGGAATGACCTTCTTCGGAATACCCTTCCGAGCAAGTATCAGACGCTCAACATCCATGCCGTCAAACGTAGCCGCGGTAAGTCTTGATAGGCGAATGGCCCCTGCTGCAGCAGGTCCTCCCGAAGAGGAAGAGGACTCGGCTCTTCTTGCAGTAGATTCAGAAGGTCCGCGTACCAATCCCTTCTTGGCCAGTCTGGGACAATGAGGATCGCTTGAACCCTTGTTCTCCTTATGAGCTTTAGGATTCTTGGGATGAGTGGGAGTGGTGGAAACATGTACACTGACCTAAACACCCACGGAGACACCAGGGCGTCCACTGCCACTGCCTGTGGGTCCCTCGACCTGGAACAATAACGCCGAAGCTTCTTGTTGAGACGAGAGGCCATCATGTCTATTTGGGGCAAACCCCAAAGGTCTGTTATTTCCGTGTACACCTCCGGTTGGAGACCCCACTCCCCTGGATGGAGATCGTGTCTGCTGAGGAAGTCTGCTTCCCAGTTGTCTACTCCTGGAATGAAGATGGCTGACAGCGCCAACGCGTGCTTTTCTGTCCAGAGGAGTATTCTTGTCACCTCTGACACTGCCACTCTGCTCTTCGTTCCACCCTGTCGGTTTATGTAAGCCACTGTTATTACATTGTCTGACTGCACTTGAATGGCCCGATTTCTTAGAAGATGGGCCGCTTGTAGAAGCCCGTTGTAGATGGCTTAGTTCCAGGATGTTGATGGGCAGGCCGGCTTCCAGGCTTGACCACCATCCTTGGAAGGTTACTCCTTGAGTGACTGCTCCCTAGTCCCGAAGGCTCGCATCCGTGGTTAGAAGGACCCAGTCCTGAATCCCGAACCTGCGGCCTTCCATCGACCACTTGTCCAGAAGATCCGGTTGGGAGGGCCGCGCATGGAACCTCCCGTACTAGAGAGTCTCGTAAGAGGCCACCATCTTTCCCAATGGGCGAATGCATTGATGAACCGACACCCGGGCTGGCTTCAGGACATCCCGGACCATAGTTTGTATCACCACGCCATTTCCTGCGGAAGAAACACCCTTTGCACGTCCAGGATCATTCCCAGAAAGGACAACCTCTGGGTTGGTTCCAAATGTGACTTTGGAAGGTTCAGAATCCAACCATGACTCCTGAGGAGGCGTGTTGTGAGAACAATGGATTGCAGTAACTTCTCCTTGGATGATGCCTTTATCAGCAGATCGTCCAGATATGGAATGATGTTCACACCCTGTTTGCAGAGCAGAATCATACTTTCTGCATCACCTTGGTAAACACCCTTGGTGCTGTGGTAAGGCTGAATGGCAGGGCCTGGAACTGGAAATAACAGTCCAGCAATGCGAAATGGAGATAAGCCTGATGCGGCAGCCATATCGGAATGTGGAGATACGCAGTCTTGATATCCAGGGATACCAGGAATTCCCCATCTTCCAGACCTGATATCACCGCCCTGAAAGACTCCATCTTGAACTTGAACTCCTTTAGAAAGGGGTTCAATGATTTTAGGTTCAGAATGGCCTGACTGAACCATCCGGTTTTGGTACCATGGAAAGGTTCGAATAATAACCTTTGTTCTGCATGTGAGGTGGTACAGGTACAACGACCTGTGCCTCCACCAGTTTTTGGACAGCGTCTTGTAGCACAGTTCTGTCTGCCAACAGAGTCCGCAAGCCTGATTTGAAAAAGCGATGAGGAGTGAGACTTTGAAACCCAGGCCTGTATCCCTGGGATACAATATCTATCACCCAGGGATCCAGGCCGGACGATACCCAGACGTGACTGAAGTGTCTGCGTCTGGCTCCCACTGGCCTCAACTCCAGGCCGCGCGGTCCACCGTCATGTGGAGGACTTTGGCGTACCTGAAGCAGGCTTTTGTTCCTGGGAACCTGCAGTGGCAGGTTTCTTGGACTTAACTCGACCTCCCTTAAAGAAGGTATTGGACGCTCTGACCATTCTAGGCCTATTAGGCCGAAAGGACTGCGTTGCAGGTGAAGAGAAGGACTTCTTCTGAGCAGGTGCTGCTGAGGGAAGAAACGGAGACTTACCCGCTGTAGCCGTGGATATCCACGCATCTAGAGCTTCCCCAAAGAGAGCCTGACCTATATAGGGTAGGGCCTCCACACTTTTCCTGGATTCCGCGTCGGCCGACCACTGGCACAGCCACAGTCCCCGACGAGCTGAAACAGACATGGAAGATATTCCCGCAGCCATGGAACCCAAGTCTTTCATGGATTCTACCATAAAACCTGCTGAATCATGTATGTTGCGTAAATATAAAGCAACGTCATCCCTTTCCATCGTATCCAAATCCTCAAGTAAGGTAGCCGACCACTTAACTATAGCCTTTGCAATCCATGCAGTAGCAATAGTGGGACGTAATATGGCCCCTGAAGCAGTGTACATTGATTTAAGTGTGTTATCAATTTTTCTATCAGCCGGCTCCTTTAAGGCGGTAGATCCCGGAAAAGGCAAAACCACCTTGAGAGTCTGGACACAGATGCGTCAACAATCGGCAAGTTTTCCTATCCTATTTTTTCCTATCCTCCTCAGGGAAAGGAAACGCCACCAGCACCCTTTTAGGGACCTGGAATTTTTTCTCAGGGTTTAGCCATGCCTTTTCAAATATAGCATCAATTCCTTTGACGCAGGGAAGGTTAGCGAGGCTTTTTTATTTTCAGCGAAAAAAGCCTCCTCAACCTGCTCAGGTGTGGTATCATTAACATTCAACACATCCCTAATAGCCTCTATCAATAATTGAATCTCCTTTGCAAGAGATGCGGACCCCAGCAACACATCCCCATCACCGTCTGTGGTGTCAGAATCGGTATCCGTGTCGTCTTGTGCGCCATTCACAAGCGCACGTTTGTGGGGGTATACAGCGGGGCGTCCTGAGGTACCAGAAACCGGCCATACTGCCATAGAGCTCTGTAATACCTGGGTTGCAGATTCATTACTTGCAACCCTGTCAGAAATCTGAGAAATCCAAGATTTGATAGAGGAAAACCACTCTGGTTCCCTTGCAGGTATCTGTGCTAAACCACTGCTATCCTGATTACATAGAATGGACTCATCCTGGGAGGATAAACCCTCTGCAGCATATGACACAGTGTCCCTGGACATAGCTAAAGGAGGCCACCAAACACCACACACACACACACACACACACACACACACACACACACACACACACACACACACACACACACACACACACACACACACACACACACGTGGGGCAGACAGTTTCCCCCCAAGAATGGCAAGAGAGACACAGAGATTGGAACCAACCCACACACAGCGCTTTTAGCAAAGGGAGACCCCTGTCAGCGCTGACTGTGCACCTTAATAGGATACACAGACTAATTACAGCCTCCCCTCCCTTCTACAACCCCCTGGTACCGTGGGGGTCATTCCGAGTTGTTCGCTCGCAAGTGAATTTTAGCAGATTTGCTCATGCTAAGCCGCCGCCTACTGGGAGTGAATCTTAGCATCTTAAAATTGCGAACGATGTATTCGCAATATTGCGATTACACACCTCGTAGCAGTTTCTGAGTAGCTTCAGACTTACTCGGCATCTGCGATCATTTCACTGCTTGTCGTTCCTGGTTTGACGTCACAAACACACCCAGCGTTCACCCAGACACTCCCCCGTTTCTCCAGCCACTCCTGCATTTTTTCCGGAAACGGTAGCGTTTTTTCCCACACGCCCATAAAACGGCCTGTTTCCGCCCAGTAACACCCATTTCCTGTCAATCACATTACGATCGCCAGCACGATGAAAATGCCGTGAGTAAAATTCCTAAGTGCATAGCAAATTTACTTGGCGCAGTCGCAGTGCGGACATTGCGCATGCGCATTAAGCGGAAAATCGCTGCGATGCGAAGATTTTTACCGAGCGAACAACTCGGAATGACCCCCCGTGTACAGATAGCTGGAGTTGCTGTTCTTCCTCTCAGCGCTGTGCAGGCAGGAAAATGGTGCTGGAACGCTGCTTTGTCCGCTCTGAGGAGAAGTTCCGCCCCTTAATGGCGCTGTCTTCCCGCTCTTCAATAATTATGCTGGCCTCAGGTAAAATGTGCTGGCTGAGATCCGCGGACCCCGACAGACTTCTGGACCAGTGTGGGGGGAAGCGCTGTCCCAGGGCGCCACTCACAGCGCCGCACCATGTGCCTCTGAGCCCCTCCCCGTTGCCTCCATCTTCACACCGCCCCCCCCCCCCCCCCCCCGCTTGCTAGGGGGGTCGGTGTCTCACTCACCACTCTTCAGCTCTGTAAGAGGTTGGCGGCATGCTGCTGGGGCGAGCGGTCCCCTGTGGCGGAGAATGATCCGACCCCTCTGGAGCTCAGTGTCCAGCCAGCAGAGACAGTGGCTCAGGCCCCGCATGGCGGACACTGCTCCCCCCATAGTCCCTCGCTGCAGGCAGTCTGTTGCCAACAGCCTCCTGTAAAAAAAATAAACTCTAAAAATAAACTTTACCAGAAAAGCTCTGTAGAGCTCCCCTAGCTGTGACCAGCTCCTCCGGGCACATTTTCTAAACTGAGTCTGGTAGGAGGGGCATAGAAGGAGGAGCCAGCCCACACTCTCAAACTCTTATAGGCCCTACACACTGGCCGATCCGCCGCCGAGCTGCCCGACGGCGGATACTGCCGACGGGCGACGCGGCGGGGGGGGGGGGGGCAGTGACGGGGGAGTGAAGTTTCTTCACTCCCCCCATCACCCAGCTGTATTGAAGTGCAGGCAAATATGGACGAGATCGTCCATATTGGCCTGCTTGTACAGCCGATGGGGGACCAGCGATGAACGAGCCATGGGGCCGCGCATCGTTCATCGCTGGAGCCTCCACACTGCACGATATGAACATTATCTCGTTCATTAATGAACGAGATCATTCATATCGTGCAGTCATGTCGGCCAGTGTGTAGGGCCCATTTAAGTGCAAATGGCTCCTGGTGGACCCATCTATACCCCATGGTACTAATGTGGACCCCAGCATCCTCTAGGACGTAAGAGAAAATTAATTGTGTTAATATTTCTGTGGGGTTGAGGAGGATTAGAGGACTTAAATGACTCTGAGTTTGAAGTAATGGTGGAAAGCATGCAGGTGATAAGGTTGTGATCTGAGAGAGGGAAAGAGGTGTTAGTGAATTCAGAAAATGAGCATAGTCTGCATACTAGATCATAGTCTAGCATACTAGATCAAGGCAGTTGCCCTTCTGATCAGTAGTCCATTGGGAGATGCCAAGAGAGGAGGTTAGAGAGAGTAGTTTGAAGGCATGAGCAGCAGATTTTGGACTATCAATAGCAATATTGAAATCACCCATTATGATGGTGGAGATGTCAGAGGATAGGAAGTGAGGGAGCCAGGCAGAAAAATCTTCCAGAGATTGTTTGGGTTGCCCAGGTAGTCGATAGATAGCTGCAACACGCAGAAAGAAAGGATCAGCTTGGAAGACAAAACCCCAAACTCGGAAACACGCCATGTTGAGGCAACAGCCATAAGGAAGACCAGCTTCCAAATAATGAAAATAAGATTTTACTCACCGGTAAATCTATTTCTCGTAGTCCGTAGTGGATGCTGGGAACTCCGTAAGGACCATGGGGAATAGACGGGCTCTGCAGGAGACTGGGCACTCTAAAAGAAAGATTAGGTACTATCTGGTGTGCACTGGCTCCTCCCTCTATGACCCTCCTCCAGACCTCAGTTAGGATACTGTGCCCGGAAGAGCTGACACAATAAGGAAGGATTTTGAATCCCGGGTAAGACTCATACCAGCCACACCAATCACACTGTATAACTCGTGATACTATACCCAGTTAACAGTATGAAATATAACTGAGCCTCTCAACAGATGGCTCAACAATAACCCTTTAGTTAGGCAATAACTATATACAAGTATTGCAGACAATCCGCACTTGGGATGGGCGCCCAGCATCCACTACGGACTACGAGAAATAGATTTACCGGTGAGTAAAATCTTATTTTCTCTGACGTCCTAGTGGATGCTGGGAACTCCGTAAGGACCATGGGGATTATACCAAAGCTCCCAAACGGGCGGGAGAGTGCGGATGACTCTGCAGCACCGAATGAGAGAACTCAAGGTCCTCCTCAGCCAGGGTATCAAATTTGTAGAATTTAGCAAACGTGTTTGCCCCTGACCAAGTTGCAGCTCGGCAAAGTTGTAAAGCCGAGACCCCTCGGGCAGCCGCCCAAGATGAGCCCACTTTCCTCATGGAATGGGCTGTTACTGATTTAGGATGCGGCAATCCAGCCGCAGAATGCTCCAGCTGAATTGTGCTACAAATTCAGCGAGCAATAGTCTGCTTAGAAGCAGGAGCACCTATTTTGTTGGGTGCCTACAGGATAAAAAACGAGTCAGTTTTCCTGACTCCAGCCGTCCTGGAAATATAAATTTTTAAGGCCCTGACTACGTCCAGTAACTTGGAATCTTCCAAGTCCCTAGTAGCCGCAGGCACTACAATAGGTTGGTTCAAGTGAAAAGCTGATACCACCTTAGGGAGAAACTGGGGACGAGTCCTCAATTCTGCCCTATCCATATGGAAAATCAGATAAGGGCTTCTACATGACAAAGCCGCCAATTCTGACACACGCCTGGCCAAAGCCAAGGCCAATAACATGACCACTTTCCACGTGAGATATTTCAAAACCACAGTTTTAAGTGGCTCAAACCAATGTGATTTTAAGAAACTCAACACCACGTTGAGATCCCAAGGTGCCACAGAAGGCACAAAAAAGGGGCTGAATATGTAGCACTCCCTTTACAAATGTCTGAACTCCAGGCAGTGAAGCCAGTTCTTTCTGGAAGAAAATCGACAGAGCCGAAATCTGGACCTTAATGGAACCCAATTTTAGGCCCATAGTCACTCCTGACTGTAGGAAGTGCAGAAAACGACCCAGCTGAAATTCCTCTGTTGGGGCCTTCCTGGCCTCACACCACGCAACATATTTTCGCCAAATACGGTGATAATGGTTTGCGGTTACTTCTTTCCTGGCTTTTATCAGCGTAGGAATGACTTCCTCCGGAATGCCCTTTTGCTTTAGGATCCGGAATTCAACCGCCATGCCGTCCAATGCAGCCGCGGTAAGTCTTGGAACAGACAGGGCCCCTGCTGTAGCAGATCCTGTCTGAGCGGTAGAGGCCATGGGTCCTCTGATATTATTTCTTGAAGTTCTGGGTACCAAGCTCTTCTTGGCCCATCCGGAACCACGAGTATCGTTCTTACTCCTCGTATTCTTATTATTCTCAGTACCTTTGGTATGAGAGGCAGAGGAGGGAATACATAAACCGACTGGTACACCCACAGTGTCACTAGAGCGTCCACAGCTATTGCCTGAGGGTCCCTTGACCTGGCGCAATATCTAGTTTTTTGTTTAGGCGGGACGCCAACATGTCCACCTGTGGCCTTTCCCAACGGTTTACCAACAGTTGGAAGACTTCTGGATGAAGTCCCCACTCTCCCGGGTGTCGGTCGTGTCTGCTGAGGAAGTCTGCTTCCCAGTTGTCCACTCCCGGAATGAACACTGCTGACAGTGCTAAGACGTGATTTTCCGCCCATCGGAGAATCCTTGTGGCTTCTGCCATCGCCATCCTGCTTCTTGTGCCGCCCTGTCGGTTTACATGGGCGACTGCCGTGATGTTGTCTGATTGGATCAGTACCGGCTGGTTTTGAAGCAGAGGCCTTGCCAGACTTAGGGCATTGTAAATGGCTCTCAGTTCCAGAATATTTATGTGTAGGGACGACTCCTGACTTGACCAAAGTCCTTGGAAATTTCTTCCCTGTGTGACTGCCCCCCAGCCTCGAAGGCTGGCATCCGTGGTTACCAGGACCCAGTCCTGTATGCCAAATCTGCGGCCCTCTTGAAGATGAGCACTCTGCACTGCAGCCACCACAGTACAGATACCCTGGTCCTTGGAGACAGGGTTCTCAGCCGATGCATCTGAAGATGCGATTCCGACCACTTGTCCAAGAGGTCCCACTGAAAGGTTCTTGCATGGAACCTGCCGAATGGAATTTTGCTTCGTAAGAAGCTACCATTTTTCCCAGGACTCGTGTGCAGTGATGCACCGATACCTGTTTTGGTTTCAGGAGGTCTCTGACTAGAGATGACAGCTCCTTGGCTTTCTCCTGCGGGAGAAACACTTTTTTTCTGTTCTGTGTCCAGAACCATCCCCAGGAACAGCAGGCGTGTGGTAGGAACCAGCTGTGACTTTGGAATGTATAGAATCCATCCGTGCTGTTGTAGCACTTCCCGAGATAGTGCTACTCCGACCAACAACTGCTCCATGGACCTCGCCTTTATAAGGAGATCGTCCAAGTACGGGATAATTAAAAACTCCCTTTTTTCGAAGGAGTATCATCATTTCTGCCATTACCTTGGTAAAGACCCTCGGTGCCGTGGACAGTCCAAACGGCAGTGTTTGGAATTGGTAATGGCAATCCTGTACCACAAATCTGAGGTACTCCTGGTGAGGATTGTAAATGGGGACATGTAGGTAAGCATCCTTGATGTCCAGGGATACCATGTAATCCCCCTCCTCCAGGCTTGCAATAACCGCCCTGAGCGATTCCATCTTGAACTTGAATTTTTTTATGTATGTGTTCAAGGACTTCAAATTTAAAATGGGTCTCACCGAACCGTCCGGTTTCGGTACCACAAACAGTGTGGAATAGTAACCCCGTCCTTGTTGAAGTAGGGGCACCTTGACTATCACCTGCTGGGAATACAGCTTGTGAATTGCCTCTAGCACAGCCTCCCTGCCTGAGGGAGTTGTTGGCAAGGCAGATTTGAGGAAACGGCGGGGGGGAGACGCCTCGAATTCCAGCCTGTACCCCTGAGATACTACTTGAAGGATCCAGGGATCCACCTGTGAGCGAGCCCACTGATCGCTGAAATTTTTGCGGCGGCCCCCCACTGTACCTGGCTACGCCTGTGGAGCCCCCGCGTCATGCGGTGGACTCAGAGGAAGCGGGGGAAGAATTTTGATTCTGGGAACTGGCTGACTGGTGCAGCTTTTTCCCTCTTCCCTCGTCTCTATGCAGAAAGGAAGCGCCTTTGACCCGTTTGCTTTTCTGAAGCCGAAAGGACTGTACCTGATAATACAGTGCTTTCTTAGGCTGTGAGGAAACCTGAGGTAAAAATTTTTCTTCCCAGCTGTTGCTGTGGATACGAGGTCCCAGAGACCATCCCCAAACAATTCCTCACCCTTATAAGGCTCTATGTGCCTTTTAAAGTCAGCATCACCTGTCCAGTGTCGGGTCTCTAATACCCTCCAGACAGAATGGCCATTGCATTAATTCTGGATGCCAGCCGGCAAAATATCCCTCTGTGCATCCCTCATATATAAGACGACGACTTATGTTCGCAAAATAGTATCCCTGTTTGACAGGGTTACAGACCACGCTGCAGCAGCACTATCTGCAGGTCTCAGTCTAGTACCTGAGTGTGTAAATACAGACTTCAGGATAGCCTCCTGCTTTTTATCAGCAGGTACCTTCAAAGTGGCCGTATCCTAATACGGCAGTGCCACCTTTTTTGACAAACGTGTGAGCGCCTTATCCACCCTAGGGGATATCTCCCAGCGTAACTTATCCTCTGGCGGGAAAAGGTACGCCATCAGTAACTTTTTAGAAATTACCAGTTTCTTATCGGGGGAACCCACGCTTTTTCACACTTCATTCACTCATTTGATGGGGGAACAAAACACTGCCTGCTTTTTCCCCACAAACATAAAACCCTTTTTTAGTGGTACTTGGGTTAATGTCAGAAATGTGTAACACATTTTTTATTGCCGGGATCATGTAACGGATGTTCCTAGTGGATTGTGTATATGTCTCAACCTCGTCGACACTGGAGTCAGACTCCGTGTCGACATCTGTGTCTGCCATCTGAGGGAGCGGGCGTTTTTGAGCCCCTGATGGCCTTTGAGACGCCTGGGCAGGCGCGGGCTGAGAAGCCGGCTGTCCCATAGCTGTTACGTCATCCAGCCTTTTATGTAAGGAGTTGACACTGTCGGTTAATACCTTCCACCTATCCATCCACTCTGGTGTCGGCCCCCAGGGGGCGACATCCCATTTATCGGCATCTGCTCCGCCTCCACATAAGCCTCCTCATCAAACATGTCGACACAGCCGTACCGACACACCGCACACACACAGGGAATGCTCTGACTGAGGACAGGACCCCACACAGCCCTTTGAGGAGACAGAGAGAGAGTATGCCAGCACACACCAGAGCGCTATATAATGTAGGGATAAACACTATCACTGAGTGAATTTTCCCCAATAGCTGCTTGTGTAAACAATATTGCGCCTAAATTTAGTGCCCCCCCTCTCTTTTTAACCCTTTGAGCCTGAAAACTACAGGGGAGAGCCTGGGGAGCTGTCTTCCAGCTACACTGTGCAGAGAAAATGGCGCCAGTGTGCCGAGGGAGATAGCTCCGCCCCTTTTTCGCTGACTTTTCTCCCGCTTTTTTATGGATTCTGGCAGGGGTAATTATCACATATATAGCCTCTGGGGCTATATATTGTGATTATTTTGCCAGCCAAGGTGTTTTTATTGCTGCTCAGGGCGCCCCCCCCCCCCAGCGCCCTGCACCCTCAGTGACCGGAGTGTGAAGTGTGTATGAGGAGCAATGGCGCACAGCTGCAGTGCTGTGCGCTACCTTGGTGAAGACTGAAGTCTTCTGCCGCCGATTTTCCGGACCATCTTCATGCTTCTGGCTCTGTAAGGGGGACGGCGGCGCGGATCCGGGAACGAACACCAAGGACGGGTCCTGCGGTCGATCCCTCTGGAGCTAATGGTGTCCAGTAGCCTAAGAAGCCCAAGCTAGCTGCAAGCAGGTAGGTTCGCTTCTTCTCCCCTTAGTCCCTCGTTGCAGTGAGCCTGTTGCCAGCAGGTCTCACTGTAAAATAAAAAACCTAACATATACTTTCTTTCTAGGAGCTCAGGAGAGCCCCTAGTGTGCATCCAGCTCGGCTGGGCACAGAAATCTAACTGAGGTCTGGAGGAGGGGCATAGAGGGAGGAGCCAGTGCACACCAGATAGTACCTAATCTTTCTTTTAGAGTGCCCAGTCTCCTGCGGAGCCCGTCTATTCCCCATGGTCCTTACGGAGTTCCCAGCATCCACTAGGACGTCAGAGTAATGAAGATACTCTGAATGTAAAGGCTTGAATGGAGCTTTTGTTAGAGCCGATAGGACTAGAATAAGATTCCACAGTGCCACCAGCGGATGAAATGGTGATTGAAAAAGCACCACACCCTGTAAAACAGGGTTTAAGCTTTTGGAAGAAACAACAAACGCTACTGAAAATTGACATGGCCGACATCTGTACTTTCACAGACTTAATTTGTAAACCAGCCTCCAACCGTCCTGAAGGAAGGCCAAGAAACAAGTGAGAGGAGAAACTTGGTGGTATGAACCCTCTTCTGTTCACACCACAAGATGTAGCATTTCTAAACTGTGAGGTAATTGTGAGACGAGACCAATTTCTGGGCCTGCTGCATAGTACGGACCACCCAGAGAGTTCTTTAGCTTCCAAAGGCTTGGTTACAAAAGCCAAGCTGTTAAAGCTAACCAAGGAAGGTCCTCATGTAGAAACAGACCTTGTTGCCGCAGATTCGTCCTAAGTGGAAGACGCCAGCAGGGACCTACCAGCCTTATGAGAATGTCAGGGTACCACGACCTGCATGACCAGTGTGGAGCCACTAGGATTATCATCATCCGATAGTTCTGGACACTCTTGATTACCCTAAGCAAGAGTGGGGTCGGTGGAAACAGATACTTTAGATGAAAGTCTATAAAATGGTATGCGGTTAGCATACCGGTTGTCGGGATCCCGGCGGTCACAATACAGACGCCGGGATCCTGACGGGGGCACCATTCTGCTGCCGTTATACCAGCGAGGTAGGTTATTCCACCTCTATGGGTGTCCACGACACCCATAGAGGGAGAATGGAACCTGTGGCGAGCGCAGCGAGCCTGCAAAGGGCTTAGTTGCGCCCGCCCTTCTGCCGGCATTCCACTGCTTTGGATGCCGATGTCGCGCACTGGTAAATCATACCGAAGCCTATGGAATATACAAGCACCCACTGTGTAAGCTAGCAGATATTCGGATCCCATACAAAACTGTGGAACCCTTATGTTGTGTCAAGAGACCACAAGATACACCCACGGAAGGCCTTACTTATGAACTAACTGTTGGAGGACCACTTGATTGAGAGACCATACCCCTGGGAGAAACATTGTTCTGTAGAGGATTTCTGCTTTTTAATTTCCCACTGTCGGTATAAACACAGCTGAGAGTGTTGGAACATAGTATGGGCAGTACGGATGGTGTAATGGTTAGCATTACTGCCTCACAGCACTGAGGTCATGGGTTTGATTCCCACCATGGCCCTAACTGTGTGGAGTTTGTATATTCTCCCCATACATGCGTGAGTTTCCTCTGGGTACTCCGGTTTCCTCCCACAAACCATAAATATACTGGTAGGTTAATTGGCTCCCAACAAAATAAACCATAGCATGAATGTGTGACGTGTACAAGTGAGGAATATAGATTAGACAATAAGGAGAAAAGAAGACTCTTTTGTGGGCGCACTCTTAACTTTAAACGAATATATGAATTAGTCAGAATAGATTAAAAATTCAAATTTTAATGGTTTAACAAAATGTTACGTCGGCCGAAGTTTCCATAGTGCAAGCCATCTCTATTGCGGCCAGTAAAAATTGAATCATGATCCCAGACTCTATTAAAATAGACTTGAGACATCTGTCCACATTTTAAGTAGCAGGTCCTTTGCGTTATGGAACTTTAGCGCTAGGGAGGCCAATCCCGGGATCGGCGGGATCCCGGGATTTAGGCCCAAAAACGGCCGGGATTCAATCCCCCCCCCCCCCCCATGCTGTTCCCTAACTGCTCAATACGCACATCGATACCTAGGTTGCTGCCTGGACTTAAACCTCAAGCAGTAGGGGCTCACACAATAGGCAAGAGACCGCAGGAGATGATCTAGAGTTTAACTCACAAGAGCACAGAGGGATAATGTCAGGACTGGGTCAGGATCTCAGCCTGAGCAGAGGGAGCACAGTGAGGTGGAATGCAGGCACATTGCGTTCCACCAGGATTGAAAAAATGGCCCGGGATTGGCCTCCCTATTTAGCGCTATATGTGTGAGACCCCTAGAGCCAATGTGAGGGTCTTCCGCCAATAACCCCCCCCCCCCATGCTGTTCCCTTACTGCTCAATACGCACATCGATACCCAAGTTGCTGCCTGGACTTAAACCTCAAGCAGTAGGGGCTCACACAATAGGCAAGAGACCGCAGGAGACGATCTAGAGTTTAACTCACAAGAGCACAGAGGGATAATGTCAGGACTGGGTCAGGATCTCAGCCTGAGCAGAGGGAGCACAGTGAGGTGGAATGCAGGCACATTGCGGATGACTTGTAGGCACAGTGCAGATGCTGTGTGGACACTGGGCAGTTGGCACACTCTGAAGGCTGAGAGAAGGAACACAGGAATGGCAGGCAGCGGGTCAACACACTGGAACTGGAGGTAGACACTAGCAGGGCTAATTAATCCGGCAGAGTATCCACAGGACAGGCAAGATCTGCGGACAGGGACCAGCAGCTAATGCAGATAGGCACAAGCTATACCGGCACAGACAGCAGGACTGATTGGCTTACAACAATGGCACTGACCAATGAGGGAAGCCAGCATGGGAGTGCTAAGTTGATTGCAAACTCTGTGTAGCTGCAGCTCTGCACGTACATACCCACTGACAGCGTGCGGGCACATAGCTAGGTAACCAGGGACGCGATAGCTGAGCTGCACCCTGGTTGCCTAGAGACGGGCGGGTACCGGTGGCCCTTGCGGCCTGAATATGCAATGTCCCGGTTGCCAGGCAACAATCGGGACTCGGGATAGGAACAATCCACTTGGCGGCTTGTGACACCTTGTGACATTGGGGGTCATTTCGAGTTGATCGCTTGCTAGCAGTTTTTAGCAGCTGTGCAAACGCATTGTTGCCACCCACTGAGGAGTGTATTTTAGCTTTGCAGAAGTGCGAACGCTTGTGCAGCAGAGCGCCTGCAAAATCTTTTTGTGCAAAACAAGACCAGCCCTGTAGTTACTCTTCGTGTGCGTTGATTCTAACGACAGAGGAACGGCTTTTGACGTCACACACCCGCCCAGCGAACGCCCAGCCACGCCTGTGTTTTTTCTGCCACACCTGCGTTTTTCTAAGCACTCCCTGAAAACGGTCAGTTCACACCCAGAAACGCCCACTTCATGTCAATCTTCCTGCGTTCGGCCGTGCGACAGGAATGTTCGTTAGACTCTGTGCAAACCCACGATGCTCATTGTACCCATACGACGCGCCTGCACATTGCGGGCATACGTATGCGCAGAAATGCAGATTTTTAGCCTGATCGCTGCGCTGCGAACAACGGCAGCTAGCGATCAACTCGGAATGACCCCCATAATCCGTTGGAAACAAAATTTGCAAGGAACGGAGAACCTTCCCATCCGTCGCCTTCTAGGCCTCCCTGATGAGAATTGAGAGATCTGAAGAAGGGAAAAGAACGACTTTCCTGCCCCGATGTTTGAAAGGACCCACAACTAACACTTGGGGATCCATATTTAAACAGTCTAGAGTGCACACAGCAGTAATGAGGTTCTCCTACGTCGTGAGTCGCAGAAGGCTCTAGGTCTCACTCTCTGGGATAACGCTATTCTTCTCCCAAGTCCACCCTTGTAACTAAGGGCCTAATTCAGGCTTTGACATGCGGGGGGACGCCCGGCACAGAGCAAATCCACCCCGCATGCCAAATCCAGCCCCCCCCATAGAGATGCGAGAGCATGTTTAGAGTAGCCCTCCGCCTGCGAAGCGTAGCTGTGAAGGCAGACGGATAACCGCCATATTAGGGGTAGCAGCGGCTGCTTGTGACGTCACACAGCTGCCGTGGCCCGCCACGCAAACGGTCCAGACACGCTGTCTAAACCTAACCCTTCCCGCTTGGTGTCTAACCCTAACCTCCCCTTGTAAGTGCATAACCCTAACCCCCCCCTTCCCCGGTAGCTAACTATCACTTTCCCGTCCCTGCACCCTAAACCCCTTCTAATGCTTAAACCTAACCTCCCACCCCCTGCGGCAAGATACGAGCGCATCCCGCTAAAATAACATTCGGGATTCCAGGTATCTGTATTTTGATGCCGGGATCCCGAGCACTGTTGGGATTTTGATGCCGGCATTATGCCGCCATTCGGGATTCCAGCGTCAGTATTTCGGCCCCCAGCATTTTAACTACAGTCCAGTTTAATTACTGGTGGTGAATGCGTTTGTAAATGTACCCCTCTGCCAATCAGTATAGGCCTTATAATTAACATTTCCTTTACTTTACACATGCCCCAGCACTGGGGTTAGGTGTTGAAGGATGGGGGGAAGCAGTGGAGGTTAAGGGGCATTATACTTTTTTTATGCAAACAAAATTAAGTCTCAACTTTAAGATACAATTTAGCAGACCAGAGGGAAGTCACCAAGACCCCCGACGTGTCGACTTGATTGTCCCCTCCCGGAGGAGGCAGCCAGAAATCAGCACATATGGGTTATATATAGGTTTGCCATAATATTTCTTTACTTCAGACACCTATGATTTACACAAGTTCTGTGACTCATTACGGGTGGTCTTCAGTATGCCGGCGGTCGGGCTCCCGGCGACCAGCATACCGGCGCCGGGAGCCCGACAGCCGGCATACCGACACTTATTCTCCCTCGTGGGGGTCCACGACCCCCCTGGAGGGAGAATAAAATAGTGTGGCACGCGTAGCGTGGCGAGCGCAGCGAGCCCGCAAGGGGCTCATTTGCGCTTGCCACAGTGTCGGTAAGCCGGCGGCCGGCCTCCCGGCGCCGGTATGCTGGTCGCCGGGAGGCCGGCCACCGGCAGATCGTAGTGAACCCACTCATTACAACCAGGTGAAATACATGGCAGGAATATAGCCATGCACAGAACCTGTGTAAATCATAAGTGTCCCAGATTAAAGGGGTATTAGGGCAAATCTATATACTATCTCATTATGGGCCTGATTTAGAGGTGGATGCAATTCCGATGTTTGCAGAGCTGAGGTTTTTTTATGTACTTAGCATGCATAAAAGTCATCCCATGGGAGGGTGGAATAAAGAACCCATGGAATTTATTACCCAAAATGCCTACACCAATCCTGCATTATGCTTACTGGGCCTAATTCAGTAAGGATTGCAAATTCTGATAATTAGCAGAATTTATAATCCTTCTAATCGCAGGGCAAGGCCTCTCATCGCAGGGCAAGGCCTCCCAGCATGCGATCTGCCGCCTCCCCCCCTTGATCAAGCAGAAATTAGGGATGTCTCCTGCCCGCGCAGCTTTGCTGTGCCCGCAGGAGGCCTGCCGCCATCTTTTTGATTGCAGCGGCTGCGTGTAACGTCATGCAGCCACCCTGATCACGCCCCCCACTATGACCCCGTTCGCGCCACTCCGCCCGTTTGCCGACCTCCGCCCCGAAAATGGAGCATTGCCGCCCCCCCTCCCCCTCCCTCCCTCCCCTCAGCCTGATTAACAGCCATGCACAAGACGGACGTTGCGCATTCGCCCACATCTTTTTAGCAATTTTTGTGGTTGGATCGCTTACTGCGATCCAACCTGAATTAGGCCCACTGTGCGCTCAAGGTTTTCTTTTTATGTCTGTGCCGCTTGTCTATTGCTGTATTACTTAAGTCTACTGGATTATGTGCATTGTTTTTGATGTCTGTTAATCACCTTGAGTCCTGCTGGAGAAAGAGCGCTATATAAATAAAAGTATTATTATTACTATACTATTAACCCTGCGCATGCACCCAGATTTATTTCAGGTTTCCAGTCAAACGCAGGTGTGCTGCAAGCTTTTTGTGGATGTGTATCAGCCAGCGCCCGAGTCTCTGTGCAACAGACATTCTGAGTAACTATAGGTTTGTTCAGACACTTGATAGTGCATCTTTGTACGCACACAACTGATTTGAGATACTGTCGTTTGGCGACTGTACAAATTCCAGCAGCTGCGGCATTAGCATCTTTTCTAGCTGTGCTGCAACACAGAACTCGTGTGTAATGTCTGTGTATGTTTTTTGCTTCTTTATGCAAATAAAGATTGCTTTTTCAATCAAAATTAGCATCTTTTCGTAGCACAGCCACACACGCGCACACACACACACTTGTTTGCATCCATCTCTGAATCAGGGTCTATGGGGGTAATTCTGAGTTGATCGCAGCAGCAAGTTTGTTAGCAATTGGGCAAAACCATGTGCACTGCAGGGGGGGGGGGGGGGGCAGATATAACATTTGCAGAGAGAGTTAGATTTGGGTGGGTTATTTTGTTTCTGTGCAGGGTAAATACTGGCTGCTTTATTTTTACACTGCAATTTAGATTTCAGTTTAAACACACCCCACCCAAATCTAACTCTCTCTGCACATGTTATATCTGCCCCTCCTGCAGTGCACATGGTTTTTCCCAACTGCTAACAAATGTGCTGCTGCGATCAACTCAGAATTAGGTCCCACATACTTATGCAGCAAACTACTCCTTTCCACATCAAACATGGCTGCCCAAGTTCAAGACCTACTCCTTATGTTTACTCAAAGGCATTAAAAATATTGGAGGCCCATAGTATCACTCCGCCGCTTAACTGTATAGTCCCAATTTCCAGTCATGGAATCGGAAGTAAATTCCATTTAGACATCTGACATTCTTTATATAATACAATTTTAGAAACAACCGTGAGCAACACCATAACAAGTAAAAAAGGGAAAAAAGTGTGCGTCAATTAAAAAAGATCCGGTTCGGAGAGCGGAGTGATCCGTTGCTGTCCTCGTAGGTGCCGGAGTGGACATCGGAGAAAGTCTTGTGAAGGGTGTTGTGGGGCTGGCGGAGTCGGTAGCCGCGGTGGAAAAGAGGTACGAGACACGGGGAAGGCGGGTATGTGAGAGTTGTGTCTCTGGGGCACTATTTGTCTGCAGGCTGCTTTTTCCGGATGGCGGCAGCAAGATGCGGCTGAAGGCAGGCAGTGCAGGGGCAGCCCGTAGGAGAGGACCCCGGGGGGAGTGAGGGAGCGGGGAGTGGGCTCTCGATTTTATTTGCACTGATGGTCGCTGTGGCAGTGTCTGCTGTGCGGTTATTGTATACTAGGCTCTGTGTGAATATGGCATAATAATGTCCTGCTCCTTATATATACAGGTCGCTAGCTTAGGCCTTTTCTTAGCATGGCTGACTGGTAGCTCTCCACGTAAACCTGTTCCTTGGAGCAGACGGTAAAAGCATGGTGCTGTGTGATGTAGGAAGTCACTGTAGCCGCACATTTCCCAGTACAACCCAGCATTACCAGTAGGATACAAAACTGATCTAAATTGAGTATCATTGCTTAAAGATCCCTGTTTTAGGTTATAATGTACAGCATGTAAACATAATTCTGTATTTCCCTTTTACAGCTAATTCATTTTACTGCCAATAACAACTGCTTGGTTTCAGAACGTGCACTGCACACTGGGCCTGATTCAGAGGTCGCTGCTGCGTACAGTCAGGGCCAGCGACAGGGGGGGTCAAAGGGGACACCTGTACCGGGCCCCAAGTATATGCCACTTAGGGGTATATTCAATAACTGTCGGAAGCTGCCGTCTTGTCGGAAAGACGGCAGCTTCCAACAGTTTTAGGTCGGAAGGGGTTCTGACCTATTCATTACGGCCCCATTTATTCCGACAAGTCGGGAAACCCGACAGGTTTTAGCCCCGTTTCCGACAATCTCAATCCGACTTTAAAAAAAGTTGGATTGAGATAACTGAACTGAGAGCAGGAGACGGGGGAGAGCAGGGACCCAGCGGCAGCGTCCACCTAGCTTCAGCAAGCGACGTCCTGCTTGCTGGAGCTGGGTGGACGCTGCCGTGAGCCGCCGCTGCTCCCCCCCCCGTCTCCTCCTCTCCACCCCCGTCCGCTCTGCTCCCCCCACCCCCCCCGATGCCACAGACATCTCCCCCCTGCTCTCCGGCGCCGCTGGCCGCTCCCCCGGCGCCGCTGGCAGCTCACTCTGCCGCTGCTGTCAGCGCACCCGCAGGTCAGGATTTGGCCGCTCTTTTGAATAGGGGTTGTCTGGTCCATTCCGACAACTACATGTCGGAATGGACTCGACTCCTATTGAATATACCCCTTAGTGTCCGGCAGGGGTGTGAGCAGGGAATCATGGAGTTATTGGGGAGAGACAGCCCGTGGTGTGTGTTGGGGATGAAGGAGGAATATACATAATTAGCCTCCCGACTCAGAACTGATCTTTGCTCCCCACATTCAATCTGTCTCAAAATCATGTTACATGCACCTAAGAAACATCCAAAATACGATCATACCTTACACAAGACACTACTAAAACTCTAATCCATGCTCTTATTATCTCCCGCATTGATTATTGCAATAGTCTTCTTACTGGTCTTACTAAGAAGAGGCTCTCACCATTACAATCCATTCTGAATGCAGCTGCGAGGCTAATATTCCTCGCTAGGTGTTCATTGTCTGCAGATCCACTTTGTCAGTCCCTCCATTGGCTACCGATATTCTGCCGTGTTCAATATAAAATACTGTTACATACAAGGCCATTAACCATACTACACCAACATACATCTCTTCGCTTATCTCAAAATATCTCCCAACCCGGCCCCTTCGCTCCCCCCCCCCCCCCACTGCCTGCTCCCACCTTGCTCACCTCTTTAACCTATCGCTCTCTACTGGCATCTTTCCCTCACCATTCAAACATGCTCTGGTGTCCCCTATTCTCAAAAAAGCCAACCTCGACCCTTCATCACTCACTAGCTACCGCCCCATCTCTCTTCTCCCTTTTGCCTCCAAACTACTTGAACGACTGGTCTACAGCCGTCTCACAAGCTACCTCTCTGACCACTCCATCCTTGATCCACTACAATCTGGCTTTCGCCCACTCCACTCCACCGAGACTGCCCTGGTGAAAGTCACCAGTGACCTGCTTTCGGCCAAATCCAAGGGCCACTTCTCTTTGCTCATCCTTCTGGACCTCTCTGCTGCCTTTGACACCGTGGATCACCCTCTCCTCCTCCGCACACTCCAAAATGTTGGCCTCTCTAGCACCGTCCTTGACTGGTTTACCTCATACCTCACTAACCGCTCCTTCTCTGTGTCTGCCTCCGGAACCACCTCACACCCTTCCATCCTTCCTGTTGGTGTCCCTCAGGGTTCTGTCCTAGGCCCCCTTCTGTTCTCCCTCTACACCTCTTCCCTGGGTGCGCTCATTAACTCATTTGGCCTTCAATACCACCTCTATGCTGATGACACACAACTCTACCTCTCCTGATCTGTCCCCCTCTGTCCTCTCTCAGGTCTCCAGCTGCCTCTCTGCCATCTCCTCCTGGATGTCTGAGCGCTCTCTGAAGCTCAACATGGATAAAACTGAACTTATTATCTTTCCCCCAGCCAGAGCAACACCCCCTACAAATATCTCTATCACTGTTGACAACACTATCATCTCCCCCGTTCCCCAACTCCGCTGCCTGGGCGTCACTCTTGACTCCTCCCTCTCCTTTGCACCCTACATCCAAGCTCTGGCGCAATCTTGTCGGTTCCAGCTACGCAACATTGCTCGCATCAGGCCATTTCTCTCCCAGAGTGCAACTAAACTTATCATCCACTCACTGGTCATCTCACGACTTGACTACTGCAGTGTGCTCCACACTGGCCTCACTTGCTCCCACGTCGCTCCCCTCCAATCTGTCCTCAACTCTGCAGCTAGGCTCATCTTCCTCTCCCGCCGCTCCACTTCTGCCACTCCCCTTCAACAAAATCTACACTGGCTCCCATTCCCCTACAGAATCCTCTTCAAACTCCTCACCCTCACATACAAGGCCATCTCTAATTCCACTGCTCCCTACATCTCCAACCTCCTCTCCCTTCATACTCCCTCCCGCCCACTACGGTCGGCTGATGACCGTCGCCTCTCCTCTGCCTTGGTCACTGCTTCCCATGCACGAGTTCAGCATTTTGCCCGTGCTGCACCCCTTCAGTGGAATGCGCTCCCCCGCTCCATTAGACTCTCCCCGACCTTGCAAAGCTTCAAACGGGCATTGAAAACCCACCTATTTATCAAAGCGTACCCCTCCAATGCATAACCTAGTCCTTAGGCTGCTCCTCCATCCCCCTGCCCCATGCCTTGGACATCTCTGCTTTGCTCGCATACCACCATCAGGCTTCTACCTGCTTGCTTGCACCTCATGTCATCTGTCTGTTGCCCCTCCCCACTAGATTGTTAGCTCTTCAGAGCAGGGCCCTCTTTCCTCTTGTCTAAACCCTCTTCTTGACACATTTCACTCAGTGACCATCTTTACCTGCTTTCTCTCCTGCTGGTAAAGGCTCATCTCTATCTATGGCTGCCAGCCCCAAGTAGTACAATGATTACTCCTTCGCTACTTACATCTAAGCTGTATTATGTTTTGAGAACTGTGTTGCTCTTTGTTACCTGCACTCCGTTTTTGTTATTTATTTACTGTTATGCTAAGTTTTGTCTCCCTGTACTGTCCTTTGTACGGCGCTGCGAAACACTTGTGGCGCCCTATAAATAAAATGTAATAATAATAATAAATAATAATAATCTACGTCTCTCATCCACATTCATTACTTGCTCCCATGCACGATTACAGGACTTTCTGCGGGCTGCACCCACTCTGTGGAATGCCCTACCATGTACAATAAGACTCTCCTTTTGTCTTCAAACCTTCAAGCGTTCCCTGAAAACTCACCTATTCAGACAAGCTTATCAAATTCCAGAACCGATCACATTACCTTCATAGCTTTCCTATCCAATGATATCCCCACAGTACAGTACACACATATCCCCCACATATTTTCTTTCTTCACGCTCCCGTCCTCCTGACCCTGGTTCATCACCGCTGTGTAGTGATATCCTGCAGCCCACCAAGAACCTTTCTCTAACGTCCTAGAGGATGCTGGGACTCCGTAAGGACCATGGGGAATAGACGGGCTCCGCAGGAGCCATGGCCACTTTAAGAAAGACTTTAGACTCTGGGTGTGCACTGGCTCCTCCCTCTATGCCCCTCCTCCAGACCTCAGTTTTAGACTGTGCCCAGAGGAAGATGGGTGCACTGCAGGGAGCTCTCCTGAGTTTCCTGCTAAGAAAGCATTTTGTTAGTTTTTTTTTTCTTATTATTTTCAGGGAGCTCTGCTGGCAACAGACTCCCTGCATCGAGGGACTGAGGAGGGAGGAGCAGACCTACTTAATTGATAGGCTCTGCTTCTCGGCTACTGGACACCATTAGCTCCAGAGGGAGTGGAACATAGGTTCGTCCTGGGCGTTCATCCCAGAGCCGTGCCGCCGTTCTCACAGAGCCGGAAGAAACGAAGAAAGAAGACTACTGAGGCGGCAGAAGCCCTCGGGTGCTTCACTGAGGTAACGCACAGCACTGCAGCTGTGCGTCATTGCTCCCATACACCTCACATACTCCGGTCACTGTAAGGGTGCAGGGCGGGTGCCCTGGGCAGCAATAGAATACCTCTCCTATGGCAAATGACTATATACATGTACAGGTGGGCACTGTACATGTATATAAAAGAGCCCCCGCCATATTTTATTAAGTTGGAGCGGGACAGAAGCCCGCCGCCGGGGGGGCGGGGCTTCTCCCTCAGCACTCACCAGCGCCATTTTCTCTCCACAGCACCGCTGAGAGGAAGCTCCCCGGACTCTCCCCTGCTTGACACACGGTGAAAGAGGGTTTTAAAGTAGAGGGGGGGGCACACAATTGGCGATTATACATTACAGCAGCGCTACTGGGTAAACATTCTGTGTTTTTCTCCGGGGTCATATAGCGCTGGGGTGTGTGCTGGCATACTCTCTGTCTCTCCAAAGGGCCTAAAGGGGAACCTGTCTTCAGAAAAGAGTTTCCCTGTGTGTGTGGAGTGTGTCGGTACGCGTGTGTCGACATGTTTGACGATGAAGGCTCGCCTAAGGAGGAGGGGGAGTGCATGATTGTCAGGTCGCCGTCGGCAATGCCGACACCGGACTGGATGGATATGTGGAATGTCTTGAATGCTTATGTAAATTTATTGCATAAGAGATTAGACAAGACTGAGGCTAGGGATCCGTCAGGTAGTCAGACCATGCCTGTCCCAGTGGCACCGGGACCTTCTGGGTCTCAGAAACGCACATTATCCCAGATCACTGACACAGATACCGACACGGATTCAGATTCCAGTGTCGACTATGAGGATGCAAAATTACAGCCAAAAGTGGCTAAAGGTATTCGTTACATGATCATTGCTATTAAAGAGGTTTTGCATATTACTGAGGAACCCCCTGTCCCTGACACGAGGGTACACATGTATAAAGAGAAAAAGCCTGAGATCTCCTTTCTGTCCTCATTTGAGCTAAGCGAATTGTGCGAAAAGGCTTGGGAATCTCCAGACAGGAGACTACAAGTTCCCAAAAGGATACTTATGGCGTATCCCTTCCCACAAAAGGACAGGATACGATGGGAATCTTCGCCTAAAGTAGACAAGGCGTTGACACGCTTATCCAAGAAGGTGGCACTGCCTTCCCAGGATACTGCTACACTCAAGGATCTTGTGGATCGTAAGCAGGAAGTTATCATGAAGTACATTTACACACATTCTGGTACGATTGTTAGGCCGGCTATGACATCGGCCTGGGTTTGTAGTGCTGTCGCAGCATGGACAGATTCCTTGTCTACGGAAATTGAGACCCTGGATAAGGATACCATTCTAATGACCCTAGAGCATATCAAGAATGCTGCGTTATATATGAGGGATGCTCAAAGAGACATTTGTTTACTAAGCTCCAGAATAAATGCTATGTCTATTTCTGCTAGGTGACTCTTGTGGACCCGACAGTGGATGGGGGATGCCGACTCAAAGCGGCATATGGAGTCGTTGCTTTACAAGGGGGAGGAGTTGTTTGGAGAAGGCCTCTCGGACCTTGTCTCTACTGCTACGGCTGGTAAATCGAATTTTTTACCTTATGTTCCCCCACAACATACTAAATGCAGTCCTTTCATTCAAATAAAAGCAAAAAGGTACAGGGATCGTCCTTTCTTGCCAGAGGTAAAGGCAAGGGAAAAAAGCTGCACACAGCTAGTTCCCAGGAGCAGAAGTCGTCCCCCCCCCCACCCCCCCCTACGTCTGCAAAATCCACCGCATGACGCTGGGACTTCCCTGGGGGGGCCAGATCAAGTGGGGGCACGTCTTCGATTTTTCAGCCACGTCTGGGTTCACTCACAGGTGGATCCCTGGGCAATAGAGATTGTTTCTCAGGGATACAGGCTGGAATTCGAAGAGATGCCTCCTCGCCGGTTTTTCAAATCGGCTCTGCCAGCTTCTCCGTCAGAAAGGGAGTTAGTGTTAACTGCAATTCAAAAATTGTACCTGCAACAGGTGATAGTCAAGGTTCCTCTTCTCCAGCAAGGAAAGGGGTATTACTCAACCCTGTTTGTGGTTCCGAAACCGGACGGTTCGGTCAGACCCATTTTGAATCTGAAATCCCTGAACCTGTACTTGAAAAAGTTAAAATTCAAGATGGAATCGCTCAGAGCGGTCATCGCCAGCCTGCGGGGGGGGGGGGGGGGGGATTGGATGGTTTCCCTGGACATAAAGGATGCTTACCTTCATGTTCCGATTTTTCTTCCTCACCAGGCGTTCCTGAGATTTGCGGTACAGGACTGTCATTACCAATTTCAGACGTTGCCGTTAGGGCTTTCCATGGCCCCGAGAATTTTCACCAAGGTAATGGCGGAAATGATGGTGCTCCTGCGCAAGCAGGGTGTCACAATTATCCCATACTTGGACGATCTCCTCATAAAGGCGAGATCTCGAGAGAAGTTACTGGACAGCGTGTCACGGTCAGTGAGGACGTTGCAACAGCACGGCTGGATTCTCAATATTCCGACGTCCCAGCTGGTTCCTACAACGCGTCTGACCTTTTTGGGCCTGATTCTGGACACAGAACAGAAAAAGGTTTTTCTTCCGATGGAAAAGACTCAGGAGCCCATAGCTCTGGTCAGGAACCTATTAAAGCCAAAAAAGGTTTCAGTGCTTCACTGCACCCGTGTCCTGGGGAAGATGGTGGCATCGTACGAGGCCATCCCCTTCGGCAGGTTCCATGCGAGGACTTTTCAATGGGACCTACTGGACAAATGGTCCGGGTCTCATTTACAAATGCATCAAAGGATCACCCTGTCTCCCAGAGCCAGGATATCTCTCCTGTGGTGGCTGCACAGTGCTCACCTCCTAGAAGGCCGCAGGTTCGGCATTCAGGACTGGATCCTGGTGACCACGGACGCAAGCCTCCGAGGTTGGGGAGCAGTCACACAGGGAAGAAATTTCCAAGGACTTTGGTCAAGTCAAGAGACTTGTCTTCACATCAACATCCTGGAACTAAGGGCCATATACAACGCCCTACGTCAAGCGGAGATCTTACTTCGCAATCGACCAGTTCTGATCCAGTCAGACAACATCACCGCAGTAGCTCATGTAAACCGCCAAGGCGGCACAAGGAGCAGAGTGGCAATGGCGGAAGCCACCAGAATTCTTCGCTGGGCGGAGAATCATGTAAGCGCTCTGTCAGCAGTGTTCATTCCGGGAGTGGACAACTGGGAAGCAGACTTCCTCAGCAGACACGATCTGCATCCGGGAGAGTGGGGACTTCATCAGGAAGTCTTTGCGCACATTGCAAGTCGGTGGGGACTACCCCAAATAGACATGATGGCATCCCGTCTCAACAAAAAGCTACAAAGGTATTGCGCCAGGTCAAGAGACCCTCAGGCGGTAGCTGTGGACGCCCTAGTGACACCGTGGGTGTTCCAGTCGGTATATGTGTTTCCTCCTCTTCCTCTCATACCCAAGGTGAGGATAATAAGAAAGAGTAGTGAGAACAATTCTCATTGTTCCAGATTGGCCACGAAGGACCTGGTATCCAGATCTGCAAGAAATTCTCACAGAAGATCCGTGGCCTCTTCCTCTAAGGAACAAGGTCCCTGTCTGTTCCAAGACTTACCGCGGCTGCGTTTGACGGCATGGCGGTTGAACGCCGGATCCTAGCGGAAAAAGGTATTCCGGATGAGGTCATTCCTACGCTAATAAAGGCTAGGAAGGACGTGACGTCTAAACATTATCACCGAATATGGCGAAAATATGTTTCTCTATCGTCCTAGTGGATGCTGGGGTTCCTGAAAGGACCATGGGGAATAGCGGCTCCGCAGGAGACAGGGCACAAAAAGTAAAGCTTTTCCAGATCAGGTGGTGTGCACTGGCTCCTCCCCCTATGACCCTCCTCCAGACTCCAGTTAGATTTTTGTGCCCGGCCGAGAAGGGTGCAATCTAGGTGGCTCTCCTAAAGAGCTGCTTAGAAAAAGTTTAGCTTAGGTTTTTTATTTTACAGTGAGTCCTGCTGGCAACAGGATCACTGCAACGAGGGACTGAGGGGAGAAGAAGTGAACTCACCTGCGTGCAGGATGGATTGGCTTCTTGGCTACTGGACATCAGCTCCAGAGGGACGATCACAGGTACAGCCTGGATGGTCACCGGAGCCGCGCCGCCGGCCCCCTTACAGATGCTGAAGTCAGAAGAGGTCCAGAATCGGCGGCTGAAGACTCCTGCAGTCTTCTAAAGGTAGCGCACAGCACTGCAGCTGTGCGCCATTTTCCTCTCAGCACACTTCACACGCAGTCACTGAGGGTGCAGGGCGCTGGGGGGGGGCGCCCTGGGAGGCAAATGTAACCTATATAAAGGCTAAAAATACCTCACATATAGCCCCCAGAGGCTATATGGAGATATTTAACCCCTGCCTGGATTCACTAAATAGCGGGAGACGAGCCCGCCGGAAAAGGGGCGGGGCCTATCTCCTCAGCACACGGCGCCATTTCCTCTCACAGCTCCGCTGGTCAGGACGGCTCCCAGGTCTCTCCCCTGCACTGCACTACAGAAACAGGGTAAAACAGAGAGGGGGGGCAAATTTATGGCGATATTTTGATATATATAAAGCAGCTATAAGGGAGCACTTATTATAAGGCTATCCCTGTTATATATAGCGCTTTTGGTGTGTGCTGGCAAACTCTCCCTCTGTCTCCCCAAAGGGCTAGTGGGTCCTGTCTTCGTTAGGAGCATTCCCTGTGTGTCTGCTGTGTGTCGGTACGTGTGTGTCGACATGTATGATGACGATATTGGTGTGGAGGCGGAGCAATTGCCAAATATGAGGATGTCACCCCCTAGGGAGTCGACACCAGAATGGATGCCTTTATTTATGGAACTACGGGATAGTGTCAACACGCTAAAGCAGTCGTTTGACGACATGAGACGGCCGGACAATCAATTAGTGCCTGTCCAGGCGACTCAAACACCGTCAGGGGCTGTGAAACGCCCTTTGCCTCAGTCGGTCGACACAGACCCAGACACAGGCACTGACTCCAGTGGTGACGGTGACGAATCAACCGTATTTTCCAGTAGGGCCACACGTTATATGATTTTGGCAATGAAGGAGGCGTTACATTTAGCTGATACTACAGGTACCACTAAACAGGGTATTATGTGGGGTGTGAAAAAACTACCTATAGTTTTTCCTGAATCAGAAGAATTAAATGACGTGTGTAATGAAGCGTGGGTTGCCCCTGATAAAAAGCTGATAATTTCAAAGAAATTATTGGCATTATACCCTTTCCCGCCAGAGGTTAGGGAGCGCTGGGAAACACCTCCTAGGGTGGACAAGGCGCTAACACGCTTATCTAAACAAGTGGCGTTACCCTCTCCTGAGACGGCCGCACTTAAAGATCCATCAGATAGGAGGATGGAAAATATCCAAAAAAGTATATACACACATGCAGATGTTATACTACGACCAGCTATAGCGACTGCCTGGATGTGCAGTGCTGGGGTAGTTTGTTCAGAGTCCCTGATTGAAAATATTGATACCCTGGACAGGGACAATATTTTACTGTCGTTAGAACAAATAAAGGATGCATTTCTTTATATGCGTGATGCACAGAGGGATATCTGCACACTGGCATCACGGGTAAGTGCTATGTCCATTTCGGCCAGAAGAGCTTTATGGACGCGACAGTGGACAGGCGATGCGGATTCAAAACGACATATGGAAGTTTTGCCGTATAAAGGGGAGGAGTTATTTGGAGTCGGTCTATCAGATTTGGTGGCCACGGCTACAGCCGGGAAATCCACCTTTCTACCTCAAGTCACTCCCCAACAGAAAAAGGCACCGACTTTTCAACCGCAGCCCTTTCGTTCCTTTAAAAATAAGAGAGCAAAGGGCTATTCATATCTGCCACGAGGCAGAGGTCGAGGGAAGAGACAGCAACAGGCAGCTCCTTCCCAGGAACAGAAGCCTTCCCCGGCTTCTACAAAAGCCTCAGCATGACGCTGGGGCTTCTCAAGCGGACTCGGGGACGGTGGGTGGTCGTCTCAAAAATTACAGCGCGCAGTGGGCTCACTCGCAGGTAGATCCCTGGATCCTGCAGATAATATCTCAGGGGTACAGGTTGGAATTAGAGACAGATCCACCTCGCCGTTTCCTGAAGTCTGCTTTACCAACGTCCCCCTCCGAAAGGGAGACGGTTTTGGAAGCCATTCACAAGCTGTACTCTCAGCAGGTGATAGTCAAGGTACCTCTTCTACAACAAGGGAAGGGGTATTATTCCACTCTTTTTGTGGTACCGAAGCCGGATGGCTCGGTAAGGCCTATTCTAAATCTGAAGTCCTTGAACCTGTACATAAAGAAGTTCAAGTTCAAGATGGAGTCACTCAGAGCAGTGATAGCGAACCTGGAAGAGGGGGACTTTATGGTATCCTTGGACATCAAGGATGCGTATCTCCACGTTCCAATTTACCCCTCACACCAGGGGTACCTCAGGTTCGTTGTACAAAACTGTCACTATCAGTTTCAGACGCTGCCGTTCGGATTGTCCACGGCACCTCGGGTCTTTACAAAGGTAATGGCCGAGATGATGATTCTTCTTCGAAGAAAAGGCGTATTAATTATCCCATACTTGGACGATCTCCTAATAAGGGCAAGGTCCAGAGAACAGCTAGAGATGGGATTAGCACTGTCGCAAGAAGTGCTAAAACAGCACGGGTGGATTCTGAATATTCCAAAATCCCAGTTAATGCCGACAACTCGTCTGCTGTTCCTAGGGATGATTCTGGACACGGTTCAGAAAAAGGTTTTTCTGCCGGAGGAAAAAGCCAAGGAGTTATCCGAGCTTGTCAGGAACCTCCTAAAACCAGGAAAGGTGTCTGTACATCAATGCACAAGAGTCCTGGGAAAAATGGTGGCTTCTTACGAAGCAATTCCATTCGGCAGATTCCACGCAAGAATTTTCCAAAGGGATCTGTTGGACAAATGGTCAGGGTCGCATCTTCAGATGCACCTGCGGATAACCCTGTCTCCAAGGACAAGGGTGTCTCTTCTGTGGTGGTTGCAGAGTGCTCATCTATTGGAGGGCCGCAGATTCGGCATACAGGATTGGATCCTGGTGACCACGGACGCCAGCCTGAGAGGCTGGGGAGCAGTCACACAAGGAAGAAACTTCCAGGGAGTATGGACGAGCCTGGAAACGTCTCTTCACATAAACATTCTGGAACTAAGAGCAATATACAATGCTCTAAGCCAGGCAGAACCTCTGCTTCAGGGAAAACCGGTGTTGATCCAGTCGGACAACATCACGGCAGTCGCCCATGTGAACAGACAGGGCGGCACAAGAAGCAGGAGTGCAATGGCAAGGATTCTTCGCTAGGCAGAGAATCATGTGATAGCACTGTCAGCAGTGTTCATCCCGGGAGTGGACAACTGGGAAGCAGACTTCCTCAGCAGACACGATCTTCACCCGGGAGAGTGGGGACTTCATCCAGAAGTCTTCCACTTGCTGGTAACCCGTTGGGAAAGACCAGTGGTGGACATGATGGCGTCTCGCCTCAACAAAAAACTGGACAGGTATTGCGCCAGGTCAAGAGATCCGCAGGCAATAGCTGTGGACGCGCTGGTAACGCCTTGGGTGTACCAGTCGGTGTATGTGTTTCCTCCTCTGCCTCTCATACCAAAAGTATTGAGAATTATACGGCAAAGAGGCGTAAGGACGATACTAGTGGTTCCGGATTGGCCAAGAAGGACTTGGTACCCGGAACTTCAAGAGATGATCACGGAAGATCCGTGGCCTCTACCTCTAAGGAGGGACTTGCTTCAGCAGGGTCCCTGTCTGTTTCAAGACTTACCGCGGCTGCGTTTGACGGCATGGCGGTTGAACGCCGGATCCTAAAGGAAAAAGGCATGCCGGAAGAAGTCATTCCTACTTTGATTAAAGCAAGGAAGGAAGTAACCGTGCAACATTATCACCGAATTTGGCGAAAATATGTTGCGTGGTGCGAAGATCGGAGTGCTCCGACGGAGGAATTTCAACTGGGTCGATTCCTACATTTCCTGCAATCAGGATTGTCTATGGGTCTCAAATTGGGATCTATTAAGGTTCAAATTTCGGCCCTGTCGATTTTCTTTCAAAAAGAATTGGCTTCAGTCCCTGAAGTCCAGACCTTTGTTAAGGGAGTGCTACATATACAGCCTCCTGTGGTGCCTCCAGTGGCACCGTGGGATCTCAATGTGGTTTTGGACTTTCTAAAATCTCATTGGTTTGAACCACTAAAGAAGGTGGATTTGAAATATCTCACATGGAAAGTGACCATGCTTCTAGCCCTGGCTTCGGCCAGGAGAGTGTCAGAACTGGCAGCTTTATCTTACAAAAGCCCATATCTGATTTTCCATTCGGACAGGGCAGAACTGCGGACTCGTCCGCATTTTCTCCCTAAGGTGGTGTCAGCATTTCATCTGAACCAGCCTATTGTAGTGCCTGCGGCTACAAGTGACTTGGAGGACTCCAAGTTACTGGACGTTGTCAGAGCATTAAAAATATATATTGCAAGGACAGCTGGAGTCAGAAAATCTGACTCGTTGTTTATATTGTATGCACCCAACAAGATGGGTGCTCCTGCGTCTAAGCAGACGATTGCTCGTTGGATCTGTAGCACAATCCAACTTGCACATTCTGTGGCAGGCCTGCCACAGCCTAAATCTGTAAAGGCCCACTCCACAAGGAAGGTGGGCTCATCTTGGGCGGCTGCCCGAGGGGTCTCGGCATTACAAATTTGCCGAGCAGCTACGTGGTCAGGGGAGAACACGTTTGTAAAATTTTACAAATTTGATACTCTGGCTAAGGAGGACCTGGAGTTCTCTCATTCGGTGCTGCAGAGTCATCCGCACTCTCCCGCCCGTTTGGGAGCTTTGGTATAATCCCCATGGTCCTTTCAGGAACCCCAGCATCCACTAGGACGATAGAGAAAATAAGATTTTACTTACCGATAAATCTATTTCTCGGAGTCCGTAGTGGATGCTGGGCGCCCATCCCAAGTGCGGATTATCTGCAATAATTGTACATAGTTATTGTTAACTAATTCGGGTTATTGTTGAAGGAAGCCATCTTTCAGAGGCTCCGCTGTTATCATACTGTTAACTGGGTTTAGATCACAAGTTGTACGGTGTGATTGGTGTGGCTGGTATGAGTCTTACCCGGGATTCAAAATCCTCCCTTATTGTGTACGCTCGTCCGGGCACAGTACCTAACTGGAGTCTGGAGGAGGGTCATAGGGGGAGGAGCCAGTGCACACCACCTGATCTGGAAAAGCTTTACTTTTTGTGCCCTGTCTCCTGCGGAGCCGCTATTCCCCATGGTCCTTTCAGGAACCCCAGCATCCACTACGGACTCCGAGAAATAGATTTATCGGTAAGTAAAATCTTATTTTCTTGGTGTGAGGCCAGGAATGCTCCTACGGAAGAATTCCATCTAGGCCGTTTTCTTCACTTCCTACAAACTGGAGTGAATTTGGGCCTAAAATTAGGCTCCATTAAAGTTCAGATTTCGGCCTTATCCATTTTCTTTCAAAAGGAATTGGCCTCGTTACCTGAAGTACAGACTTTTGTGAAGGGAGTACTGCATATTCAGCCTCCTTTAGTACCTCCGGTTGCGCCTTGGGACCTTAACGTGGTGTTAAGTTTCCTTAAGTCACATTGGTTTGAACCACTTAAAACAGTGGAGTTGAAATTTCTCACTTGGAAGGTGGTCATGTTGTTAGTCTTGGCTTCGGCTAGGCGAGTTTCGGAATTGGCGGCTTTATCACATAAAAGCCCCTATCTGGTTTTCCATATGGATAGAGCTGAGTTGCGGACCCGTCCTCAATTCCTACCTAAGGTGGTCTCATCCTTTCATATGAACCAACCTATTGTCGTGCCTGTGGCTACACGTGACTTGGAGTATTCCGAGTCCCTTGATGTGGTCAGGGCTTTGAAAATTTACGTGGCCAGAATGGGTAGGATCAGAAAAACAGAAGCACTGTTTGTCCTGCATGCAGCCAACAAGGTTGGCGGACCTGCTTCAAAGCAGACTATTGCTCGCTGGATCTGTAACACGATTCAGCAGGCGCATTCTACGGCAGGATTGCCGTTACCGAAATCGGTTAAGGCCCATTCCACTAGGAAGGTGGGCTCGTCTTGGGCGGCTGCCCGAGGGGTCTCGGCACTACAGCTGTGCCGAGCTGCTACTTGGTCGGGGTCAAACACTTTTGCAAAGTTCTATAAGTTTGATACCCTGGCTGAGGAGGACCTCCTGTTTGCTCAATCGGTGCTGCAGAGTCATCCGCACTCTCCCGCCCGTTTGGGAGCTTTGGTATAATCCCCATTGTCCTTACGGAGTCCCAGCATCCTCTAGGACGTTAGAGAAAATAAGATTTTACACTTACCGGTAAATCTATTTCTCGTAGTCCGTAGAGGATGCTGGGCGCCCGTCCCAAGTGCGGACTTCTGCAAGACTTGTATATAGTTATTGCTTACATAAGGGTTATATTATAGTTCATCGGTTTGGACCGAGACTATGTTGTTTGTTCATACTGTTAACTGGGTAGTTTATCACAGGTTGTACGGTGTGATTGGTGTGGCTGGATTGAATCTTGCCCTTGTATTAACAAAAATCCTTTCCTCGTACTGTCCATCTCCTCTGTGCACAGTTTCTCTAACTGAGGTCTGAAGGAGGGGCATAGAGGGAGGAGCCAGTGCACACCCAGAGTCTAAAGTCTTTCTTAAAGTGCCCATGTCTCCTGCGGAGCCTGTCTATTCCCCATGGTCCTTACGGAGTCCCAGCATCCTCTATGGACTACGAGAAATAGATTTACCGGTAAGTGTAAAATCTTATTTTGCAATCTGGTGGACAACTACTGTATGCAATAGATCCTCGTGTATCAATGCCTTTTTCCCCATTGATTGTAAGCTTGCGAGCAGGGCCCTCCTACCTCTATGACTGTTTGTTTTTACCCGGTATTGTCTTCTAATTGTGTCCAATTGTAAAGCGCAACAGAATTTGCTGCGCTATATAAGAAACTGTTAATAAATATTTATATATCTGTATACTGTAGATAAATAAAAATATATATATTTATTCAATAACAGTTTATTATATAGTGCAGCAAATTCCGTTGCTCTGAGGGGGCCCCAGAGATATCACTGTACCGGGCCCCAAGATGTCTGTTGCCGGCCCTGCGTACAGTATCCAGCATATGCCAGTAGATATTAAAATCATACCTCCCAACATGACCGTCGAGGGACAGAATTCTCTGCTCCAGGACTTCTCTCTTGGCGGTATATTCAATTTGGGTCGAAAACCGCCGTCTGTCGAAAAGATGGCAGTTTTTGACTTTTTAAGGTCGAATAGTGATTCGACCTATTCAATAACTGCAGTTTTTATTCGACAAGTCGTGGAATCCGACTTGTCGAATACTACGTGAATCGGCGGTATAGCTGCTGATTCGCGTACTTTTGAGTGAAACAGGGCCAAATTTTACAGGATTTGGCCCCGTTTCCGACCATCACAGTCCGACATAAAAAAATGTCGGACGAGATGTGGGACCCAGAGGAGGAGAGGGGGGTAGCCGCCAGGAGACGGGGGAGAGCAGCTCTGCAGCAGGATGTCTCACAGCCGTGCCGTTCACAGCAGCGTCCACCCGACTCTAGCAAGTGAGGTCACGCTTGCTGGAGCTGGGTGAACACTGCGTGAGGTCAGGCGGCTGTGAGACGTCCTTCTGCAGCGCTACTCTGCCCGTGGCTGTCCCCGCTGGTCTCCCCGCTCTCCCCCCTCTCTGGTCCCTCATCTCAATTCAACTTTTTAAAAGTCAAATTGAGATGAGATTGAATAGGGTTTGTCGGATCCATTCCGACAAATGCATGTTGGAATGGATCTGACCCTAATTGAATATACCCTTAATGTATGATTGTCATCACCTGTGCTGAAACACCTTTGTTATCCACTAGCCTGTTCAAAACAGGTGCCGGCAATTATAAATTAAGAGGAAAGTCCTGGAGCAGAGCATTCTGTCCCTCCTGGAGAAGGTCATGTTGGGAGGTATGTGGAAATGTCGCAGCCACCATTATTTCTACAGAGCTCCCCCGTGGCTTCTCACAGCCACTGCTGGCACGCACACTGTGCACCCCTACAGTTGCTCAGAAAGTGTCACATCTGAGTTACAGGGACCAGTAAAATGCAGACGCCAGCTGTGATGCACCTCTGAAATAGTTGCGACATGCCTGTGTTTTTGTAGCCCCTCTCCCATGTTCTCCCAAACTGTCACTGTCAATCTCTTGTCGTCTTAATCCATACTATGATCGCCGTTTCAAGACCATCGCAGCACCTCACAGTTTGACTGAAACACATGCAGAGTAGACAAAACATTGGCCAACTGAAAATATCGGAATTGCGTTCACCTCTGAATCAAGCCAACTGCCTCCTTAAAACAAGTATTTAAAATTGCGAGCGAATATTGTTAAAAACAGAGTAGAAGTGAATAAAGAAACAAAGGAATGTGTCACGTCACCTGTCACACAGTTCCTGCATGGTTTACGATAGTTGGGGTTAATTAATATTTCTTACTAACATGTGGGAACTGTGTGACGTGATGCAACACACTGCCCAGTCTTTTAATCACATTATATTTCTATTTTCACTATTCTATCGGTTTTAACAATATACAATGACCATATATTTTAAATAAAACTTTATGAAAGTGATGCTTTTTAGAGACAGCGTGCACCTATAACCTACTTTTCCTTTAGTTTAGTTTTTTTTTAAATTATGACAGTTTAGGTTAGGTGTGGCAACACCAGAGATTTATTTTTAGATACTTCTTTAGCAACATACAGATGTGTCCTCATATATCATTGCTGCAGTCACGCCAAACAGCCCCTCTTGGCACGCCAGGATGCTTGAGAATATTTTTTTCTGCTGCGGGGTACACTGGGCTCCACAAGTCTGGACAATGGGGTGTAGAGTAGGATCTTGATCCGAGGCACCAACAGGCTCAAAGCTTTGACTGTTCCCAGAAATGCACAGCGCCGCCTCCTATATCACCCCGCCTCCCAGCACAGGAGCTCAGTTTGTCAGTTGGTGCTGCAGTAAGCAGGCACTTAACAGAGGGGCTGCTCCAAGCAGCCCTGAGAAGCTTTTTATGAGGTAAAAAGTGAAGACTTCAAGGGCAGCAGCGGTGGTAAATGTCTTGTGACATTCACTGCTGCAGCTCCAGCTCTCCCCAGCGGCGCTGTACACTCCCGAGCCCTGGTTGCCGGGTACCTACAGCGGAGGCTCCGGTTTTCTTCATGTTAGACACACACGGCTAGGGCTCTCCAGGATCGCGTGGCCGCGCTTCGGTGAGGTGGTAAGTGGGTCCCGCTCGCGATCCGGCGCGGTCAGTGGGAGGCGGGCCGCGCGCGCTGGCGGTGGACACTGGATACAGGCGATCCCACTAGATCACCAGGGCATGGGCGCAGGTCAGGTTTTCTCTTAAAACCGATTTTAATATCGCCCACAGTACCCGGTGGTTTTGCCAGCAAGGGGGATAAGGCTTAGACCTGAAACCCCTCCCCCAGGCCCAGGGCGCCATTTCCAGCAAGTGTTCCCGCCCTGGAGCTGCATCTCTGTCTTTTCCTCACTCCCTGTCAGTGTCTGCGGCGCCATTACTCCTCAGCTCACTGTTCCTGGGACTGCTTGGCCAAATCCTCCTATGTAAAGCTGCCTGGTTGTCAGCGCTGTGCCCTTACATAACACTTAAGTATTCTACCTGCCTTTTTAGTCAGTGTTAGTAAGAAAGAGTGCATTTAGTCAGGGGTTTATAGTACAATTACCCTGTGATATACATCCAGTTTCTTACTGTGTAGTGTTATATCTATTGACTATATAGCTGTGTAAGCTAGTCCAGTGCAGTATTATTGTCTGTAATAACTTCTGCATTGTACAAACTGTGAATATTTGTGTGTGCATTGATAGCTGAGTGGTGTCCATCTCGTGTGTTTCACTCAACTTGCTATCCCTATATTCTATAACCTGAGGGGGCTTGGTGCGTCAGGTGTTATTTAATATAGGATTTTTACAAAGATATACTGTATTACGTATTTTTCTCTGTGATTAAGTCACCATATCTCTCCTTTATCTCTGCTGGTGCTGGCTACACTGCGCAGGGGTTTGGGTTTAGGGATATAGTGCTGCTAATAATTGTACTGTGTTACCTCGTACTGCAAGTTATATCATGTCTGCCTCTGAGGGTAACGATTCTGGGGCGGAACACACTGCTGGTGTTGCTGAAGCCACAGGCACATATGGGGAGAATATAGCAGCTGTGGGCTCTGGTTCTGGGGGCTCCTTGCACCCCAGTGGGACTGTGGCAACGGAGGCACATACTGACCCTCTGTGGGCCGCTTTTTCCGCGCTTCTGCATACGCTAGTTCATAAACTAACACCCCCTAGGGGACCCCCAATGCCGGTACAACCGTATGTGGTCCCTGCAGCTAACCCGCCGTGGGCGGACTATTTATCAGCTCAATTAAAGAAGTTGAACCAGTCCCTGACTACTAAAAAGTCTAACCGTTGCTCGCCTAAGTCCAAGGGGTCCTCTAAGCGAGCGCTTGTCTCCTCACAATCCACTGCTGTCACTGACACCTCATCTGATGAAGACAGCACATACACTGACCCCACAGGTTCTGACTCGGGGACGGCTGATGGGGAGGGTAGTTCACATGTGGATGTTCCTGATCTTTTGGAGGCTATTAAATTAATTCTGCAGATTACGGATGATCCCGAGCCATCCGTTCCTCCTAAGAAACCAGATAGGTTCAAGCGTCAGAAGGTGATTAAACAAGTTTTACCTCACTCTGACCACCTAGTGGATATACGTCAGGAACCCTGGCAAAGCCCGGGTACGAAGTTTGTGCCTCAAAAGAAGATGCTGACTCAGTATCCCCTCGCGCCAGAGCTGTCTAAGAATTTGGAAACGCCTCCTCCAGTAGACCCACATGTTGCTAGGATGGTGGTTTCCTCAGCTCTACCTGTCACTACCGTCACGTCTCTAAAAGAGCCTACGGATAAACGTGTCAAGGGTTGTCTAAAAGCGATTTACACCCTCACGGGTGCTGCACAAAGGCCCACTATTGCAGCTACATGGGCGGCAGAGGCCATTGAAGCATGGGCCTTGGAGTTAGAAGCTGAAATCTCCTCTGACCATGCTAGACAATGCTTGTCATATATTGTCACAGCTTCTCGCTATATTAAAGAGGCAGCTTCTGATGCCGGTATCCTAGCAGCCAAGACCTCTACTACGTCAGTCCTGGCTCGCAGGATATTGTGGCTGAGATCCTGGTCTGTGGATCTGGACTCTAGAAAAATCCTGGAGGTACTCCCTTTCAAGGGGGATATTCTATTTGGGGAGGACTTAAATAAGATAGTGGCTGACTTGGCTACTGCCAAAACTGCCTGTCTGCCTAATACAGCTCCTTCTGTGACGAAGGCCAAAGGCACGTCCTTTCGCCCCTTTCGTCCTTCAGGTAAAGCAAAAGGTCAGGCGTACCATAAGCAGGCCCGCACTTCCAAACCTGGTAAGCCGAAGCCCAAAAGAGCCTGGGCTGCCCGTCAGCCAGCAGCCAAGACCGATAAGCCTGCCGCATGACGAGGCGTGCCTCCCCCTGGGGGATCCCAGGGTGGGGGGCCGGCTTCTAGGGTATACCCAGGAATGGTTGAAGACCACTTCAGATGCCTGGGTACGGGAAGTCGTCACTCGAGGTTACGCCATAGCCTTCAAAAACCGACCCCCTCTTCGATTTTTCCAGACAGACGTTCCGTCGGACCAGACAAAGGCAAACACTCTGCATTCGGTGGTACAGACCCTCCAGGATACAGGAGTCGTAGTACAGGTGCCTCTTGCTCAGAGGGGCTGGGGGTACTATTCTCCGCTGTTTCTAGTCCCGAAACCGAATGGGTCCTCCCGGACCATTCTCAACCTCAAGGCACTGAACAAGTTTGTGAAGGTTTCCAAGTTCAGTATGGAAACCCTTCGCTCTATAGTTCTGGCCTTGGAACCTAGGGACTACATGGTCTCCCTGGACATACAGGATGCTTACCTGCATATTCCTATAGCAGTGTCACATCAACAATACCTGAGGTTCGCTATTGGCAACCTCCATTACCAGTTTCGGCCGTTACCTTTTGGTTTAACAACGGCTCCGCGAGTCTTCACCAAAGTTATGGCGGTGATGACGGTGGTACTCCGCCGTCAAGGGGTCAGGATACTGCCGTATCTGAACGACTTGTTAATCCTGGCAAATTCCCCAGATCTTCTCCTGCGTCATCTGGATATGACGGTCCAGTTTCTACAAGCCCATGGGTGGCTCATCAACTGGAAGAAATCCTCCCTGAGTCCTGCTCAGAGCATGGTGCATCTGGGAGCGCTGTTGGACACTCACAACCACTGGTTGTTCTTGTCTCAGGAGAAAGTCCTGAAACTTCAGGACAGGATTCGTTGCTTCCTTTCTCGTCCGCAAGTGTCGATACATTCGGCAATGCAGGTGCTGGGCCTCATGGTATCAGCATTCGACATGGTGGAGTATGCTCAATTCCATTCTCGCCCCCTCCAGAAGCTGATTCTAGCCAAGTGGGGACGGCCTGCCTCACCGGATCTGGTCTCAAATGATCTCTTTGACTCCGGAGGTCCGTCTGTCGCTGCTCTGGTGGCTCCAGGGCCGACAATTGTGCAGAGGCCGTCCCTTCTGGATATCCAACTGGGTCCTGTTGACGACAGATGCCAGTCTAAGAGGTTGGGGCACGGTGCTGGAGCAGCACTCCTTGCAGGGTCGGTGTACCAAGGAGGAATCTCTCCTCTCGATCAACATTCTGGAATTACGGGCGGTCTTCAATGCGTTGAACCTAGCCCAGCATTTGATTCAGAACCGTCCTATTCAAGTACAGTCGGACAACGCCACCACAGTGGCTTACATAAATCATCAAGGCGGCACTCGAAGCCGTTTGGCAATGAAGGAAGCCTCACGGATTCTACGTTGGGCAGAACGCCATCTACCGGCAATATCGGCAATATTCATTCCGGGAGTCCTGAATTGGGAAGCGGACTTTCTCAGTCGTCAGGACTTGCATGCCGGCGTTTGGGGCCTCCATCCAGAAGTGTTTCAACTCCTCGTGGAAACGTGGGATCTTCCAGATGTGGATCTGATGGCGTCTCGACACAATCACAAGGTTCCGGTCTTCGGAGCAAGGACAAGGGATCCTCAAGCAGCATTCGTGTATGCGCTGGCAGTGCCGTGGAGGTTTCGGCTGCCGTACGTGTTCCCTCCGGTGTCACTCCTGCCCAGGGTAATTCGGAAGTTCAAGCAAGAAAAAGAAAATCTGCTTCTCATAGCTCCGGCATGGTCCAGACGGCACTGGTTCTCAGACCTGCAAGGCCTATCGTCAGAGCGTCCACTTCTACTTCCACAACGCCCAGACCTCCTCGTTCAGGGCCCCTGTGTCTACCAGGACCTAGCCCGGCTGTCTTTGACGGCGTGGCTCTTTATAGCTCCCGTCTTAAGAGCTAAGGGTTTTTCTGAAGAGGTCATTAAAACTATGTTGCGGGCCCGGAAACCGGCCTCTGCTCGGATTTACCATCGGGTCTGGCATTCCTACTTTGTTTGGTGCGCATCTAACCATTATGACGCTTCCAAGTTTAGTACAGCCAAACTTTTGGCTTTTCTACAGCAGGGCCTAGATTTAGGCCTGCGTTGGGCCTCCCTCAAGGTTCATATTTCTGCCTTGTCGGCGTGGTTTCAGAGAAAAATTGCGAATTTACCTGATGTTCATACTTTCACTCAGGGTGTGTTGCGTATCCAACCTCCCTATGTCCCGCCTGTGGCTCCTTGGGACTTGTCGGTGGTTTTGAAGGCGTTGCAGGAGCCTCCATTTGAACATCTTGGTTCAGCTGACCTTAAGTGGCTTTCCCTTAAAGTGGTGTTCTTGCTGGCGATTGCCTCTGCTAGAAGAGTGTCGGATTTGGGTGCCTTGTCTTGTAGTTCCCCATATGTGATTTTTCACCGTGACCGGGCTGTTTTTAGGACTCGTCCCGGATATTTACCTAAGGTGGTTTCTTCGTTCCACCTTAATCAGGAGATTGTGGTTCCAGCTTTTGTCTCTCCTGATTTGTCTCCCAAAGAGCGATCTTTGGATGTGGTACGGGCTCTCCGTATCTATGTGAAGAGAACGGCTTCTATTCGAAAGTCTGATTCTCTCTTTGTTTTGTTTGGATTTCACAAACGTGGCTGGCCTGCTCACAAGCAGACCCTGGCCAGGTGGATTAGAATGGTGATTGCGCATGCTTATGTGAAGGCTGGTCTGTCAGCTCCTGTTCATACTACGGGCCATTCTTTTCGGTCTGTTGGACCTTCTTGGGCGGCCCAACGTGGTGCGACCCTCGATCAATTGTGCAAGGTGGCTACGTGGTCCTCCAGGAACACGTTCATAAGGTTCTATGCCTTTGATACTGCCCCTTCCCAGGATGCTTCCTTTGAACGCCGGGTTCTTGTGCCCGCTACAGTGCGTCCCCTCCCATAAGGAACTGCTTTAGGACATCCCCATTGTCCAGACTTGTGGAGCCCAGTGTACCCCGCAGCAGAAAACGAGTTTTATGGTAAGAACTTACCCTAGTTAAAACTCTCTGCAAGGTACACTGGGCTCCACAAGGCGCCCACCCTGACGCACTTAGCTTCTTTGGGTTGATATGGCATTAGCCGCTGACACTTCTCTTGTCGTGAGAGTGTGGTGTATGTGGCTACTTACCGTTGTCGTCTCTTTTCCTGCTACTGCATTGGGCTGGTTAACTAAACTGTGCTCCTGTGCTGGGAGGCGGGGTGATATAGGAGGCGGCACTGTGCATTCTGGGAACAGTCAAAGCTTTGAGCCTGTTGGTGCCTCGGATCAAGATCCTACTCTACACCCCATTGTCCAGACTTGTGGAGCCCAGTGTACCTCGCAGAAAGAGTTTTAACACCGGTAAGTTCTTACCATAAAACTCGTTTTTTGTTTTTTTTTGCTTATTTGTCAAAAACGCTCAGTAGTTGCAACGTATTGCAACTAGGACACACAAGGAGACTACTGATTGATTTGATGTATGACACTTAATACCTGTGTGCAACTGAGTCTTTGGGGTGAATTTACTAAAGGTTCTAAAAATGAAAAGTGGTGATGTTGCCCATAGCAACCTTTTAGATTCTTTCTACCATTCTCTATTGCATCTTAGAAAATGATAGAAGCTGATTGATTGTTTTTTTTAGGGAAACATCACCACTTTTTTAGAACATTTAGTAAAGTTTTCCCTCTGAAACTGTATATAAAGTTCTGCAATGTAGCAGCTGCCGCTGTAGAAATCCAAGTTCTATTTTGCTCCATTTTAAGTTCTAGTTTATCAAAATCCTCTTCTAGGAGAATAAAAGCCCCATCCACAAAAAAACGAAAAGTAAAGTTATAGCTTGTGCTATCACTTAACTGCTGGGTTTGAACTAGGGGATGGTCATTAACCATTGATGACCAATGTTGGAAACTTTTACCATTGATGGCAGTGAATCAGATGGTTTCCTGCCATTGTTTGTAGCCATGGGCCAAATGTTTTTTTTGGTTTTTTTTTACCTGCGCCATCCCCGTCTCTTACAGTGTGTTGCGTCTGTAATGGGATTGTCCACCTGCCCGACAGGCTCAGCTGTGAGTCACAGTCCAATCCCACCTCCAGTTCTTACACAGAAGCGGCCGCATGTATGTGCATGTGCAAAAACACATCTATGGTACCACACAGAATATTTACCTTCCTTCAGTGGTCTGTATCACCATCGATGGTATCTATCAATAGAGGCCACATCGATTGCCAACCCTAGTTTGAATCTAGCTTACCTACTCCACATGGTCAGTATCTGATGGCTCGCTTGGGAAATGTTAACCTATAGGATTACACCATCAAAATATGGCATTAGCTGTGGGGGACCAAGCTTGGAAAAATTCAGCTTTTTTGAACTTGGTGAATTCTTTGGGACCCTATTTAGGTTTGTGTTTCTGAATGATAATTAGGTCCCTTGAAATTATAATACAGTATGTTTGATTAAAGGGCCTATGTATTAATAATCTCTGCTGTGCTGCGACAGAATTTTTTTGTTTTGACATAAAGGGGGGTATTCAATTGTTTGAAAAGTCAGTTGGGAGTCTGTTTTTCTCATACGTCCTAGAGGATGCTGGGGACACTTCAAGAACCATGGGGTATAGACGGGATCCGCAGGAGACATGGGCACCTTAAGACTTTCAAATGGTGTGACCTGGCTCCTCCCTCTATGCCCCTCCTCCAGACTCCAGTTTAGATCTGTGCCCAGGCAGACTGGATGCACACTGAGGAGCTCTACTGAGTTTCTCGGAAAATACTTTGTTAGGTTTTTATTTTCAGGGAGATTGCTGGCAACAATCTCCCTGCATCGTGGGACTTAGGGGAGAGAAGTCAGACCTACTTCTAGGGAGTTTAAAGGCTCTGCTTCTTTGGCTACAGGACACCATTAGCTCCTGAGGGTTTGGAACACTAGGTACGCCTAGGGGTTCATTCCCAGAGCCCGCCATCACCCCCCTTGCAGAGCCAGAAGTCAGTAGACAGGTGAGTAGAAGAAGATCAGAAGACTTCAGTGATGGCTT